>NC_083096.1:21896072-22099346 GCF_949774975.1 Lagenorhynchus albirostris | reverse complement strand
CATGGCCTCTCCATGTGGCTTGGGCTTCCTCACAGTATGGTGGCCAGGTTCCAAAGATGAGTGTCTTGAGTGAGCCAGATGGAAGTCCTATCACCTTTCATGACCTAGCCTTAGAAGTGTTACTTCCACCACATTCTATTTAATTGAGGCAGTTGCAAAGTGCCCCCCCCCCGACACACACATGCACACACTCCAGTTTCAAGGGGCAGGAAAATAGACTCCATCTCTTTATGGGAGCACATGTGGAAGTAGAAATATGGCTGTGCCATTTTAGGAAAAGATATTCAGCCACAGGGATTCTCATGATGGTGATATTGTGGAGTCTCCTTGTCAGGAGATTTTATTTCTTTACATTTGTATTCATGGAAGGAGTACTCAGTGCTACCTCAAACTGCAAATTTCAGATTTCTTGCTCTCTGACTTAAATGTTTAAAATTAGAATGAAAATTCTCAGTAACTTTATGGACAAAACAGAGTACATATTCACATGCTTTTATAAAAAGCATTGTTTGTCAGGAACAAGATAAGATTCTTATTGTTTATGCCAGCATAGAGCATGATCTTACATTGACACTTGTTCTGACACTGTTAGGAGACATGATTTTTCAGGACCTTTTAAACTAAATTCTTCCCTTGCTGTCTGCACACACATTGCCATCTGTTCATGGCTGACATGGGAGGCAGTCCAACTTCCTTCAAGGTCATTTGAAGCAAACTTTTGTTGCATGGCAGTAAACACTTTCACTTGGTAAAATTACTTATAGAATAGTGGATGAATGCATTTCAGGCACTTCAACCCACAGCTCTCTTGGATCTGTATAAAGCTTCCCACTAGGAATGAGGCAGCATTGCAGTAGAGTCCTTAGCCATGTTTGTGAAAACTCAAGCTTTGGAAAGCAAGGAAACCTAAACTAATTAACATGAGATATGAGACTTGTTTAACATTAGCCAGCCCCACTGAACTTGCCTCAAAACTAGAGCCTCTAAAGTACACTGTGAGGATAGCCTCATCCACCAGAGGGCAGACAGCAGAAGCAAGAAGAACTACATTTCTGCAGCCTGTGGAAGGAAAAGCACATTCACAGCAAGATAGACAAAATGAAAAGGCAGAGGACTTTGTACCAGATGAAGGAACAAGATAAACCCCAGAAAAACAACTAAATGAAGTGGAGATAGGCAACCTTCCAGAAAAAGAATTCAGAATAACGATAGTGAAGATGATCCAGGACCTAGGAAAAGAAGGGAGGCAAAGATCAAGAAGATGCAAGAAATGTTTAACAAAGACCTAGAAGAATTAAAGAACAAACAAACAGAGATGAACAATACAATAACTGAAATGAAAAATACACTAGAAACATACCATTGTAAAGCAATTATACTCCAATAACGATGTTAAAAAAAAAATACACTAGAGGAGTCAATAGCAGAGTAACTGAGTCACATGAACGGATAAGTGACCTGGAAGACAGAATGGTAGAACTCACTGCTGTGGAACAGAATAAAGAAAAAAGAATGAAAAGAAATGAAGACAGCCTAAGAGACCTCTGGGACAACATTAAATGCAACAATATTCACATTATAGGGATCCCAGAAGGAGAAGAGAGAGAGAAAGGACCCGAGAAAATATTTGAAGACATTATAGTTGAAAATTTCCCTAACATGGGAAATTATCACCCAAGTCGAGGAAGCACAGAGAGTCCTAGGCAGGATAAACCCAAGGAGAAACATGCCAAGACAAATAGTAATCAAATTGACAAAAATTAAAGACAAAGAAAAATTATTGAAAGCAACAAGGGAAAAACGACAAATAACATACAAGGGAACTCCCATAAGGTTAACAGCTGATTTCTCAGCAGAAACTCTACAAGCCAGAAGGGAGTGGCACAATATACTTAAAGTGACGAAAGGGAAGAAGAACCTACAACCAAGATTACTCTACCCGGCAAGGATCTCATTCAGATTCGATGGAGAAATCAAAAGCTTTACAGACAAGCAAAAGCTAAGAGAATTCAGCACCACCAAACCGGCTCTACAAATGCTAAAGGAACTTCTCTAAGTGGGAAACACAAGAGAAGAAAAGGACCTACAAAAACAAACCCAAAACAATTAAGAAAATGGTAATAGGAACATACGTATCGATAATTACCTTTAACGTCAATGGATTAAATGCTCCAACCAAGAGACACAGGCTTGCTGAATGGATACAAAACCAAGACCCATCTATACGCTGTCTACAAGAGACCCACTTCAGACCTAAGGACACACACAGACTGAAAGTAGGGGATGGAAAAAGATATTCCATGCAAATGGAAATCAATAGAAAGCTGGAGTAGCAATACTCTATCATATAAAATAGACTTTAAAATAAAGAATGTTACAAGAGACAAGGAAGGACACTACATAATGATCAAGGGATCAATCAAAGAAGGAGATATAACAATTATAAATATATATGCACCCAACATAGGAGCACCTCAATATATAAGGCAACTGCTAACAGCTATAAATGAGGAAATCAACAGTAACACAATAATAGTGGGGGACTTTAACACCTAGCTTACACCAATGGACAGATCATCCAGACAGAAGATTAATAAGGAAACACAAGCTTTAAATGACAAAATAGAACAGATAGATTTAATTGATATTTATAGGACATTCCAGGCAAAAACAGCAGATTACACTTTCTTCTCAAGTGCACATGGAACATTCTCCAGGATAGATCACATCTTCGGTCACAAATCAAGCCTCAGTAAATTTAAGAAAATTGAAATGATATCAAGTATCTTTTCTGACCACAAAGCTATGAGAGTAGAAATAAATTACAGGGGAAAAAACATAAAAAACACAAATAAATGGAGGCTAAACAATACGCTACTAAATAACCAAGAGGTCACTGAAGAGATCAAAGAGGAAATCAAAAAATACCTAGAGACAAATGACAACAAAAACATGATGATCCAAAACCTGTGGGATGCAGCAAAAGCAGTTCTAAGAAGGAGGTTTATAGCAATACAATCCTACCTCAAGAAACAAGAAAAGTCTTAGATAAACAATCTAACCTTACACCTAAAGGAACTAGAGAAAAAACAAACAAAACCCAAAGTTAGTAGAAGGAAAGAAATCATAAAGATCAGAGCAGAAAAAAATGAAATAGAAATAAAGAAAGCAATAGCAAAGATCAATAAAACTAAAAGCTGGTTCTTTGAGAAAATAAACAAAATTGATAAACCTTTAGCCAGACTCATCAAGAAAAAGAGGGAGAGGACTCAAATCAATAAAAGTAGAAATGAAAAAGGAGAAGTTACAACAGACACTGCAGAAATACCAAGCATCCTAAGAGACTACTACAACCAGATGTATGCCAATAAAATGGACAACCTGGAAGAAATGGACAAATTCTTAGAAAGGTATAACCTTCCAAGACTGAACCAGGAAGAAATAGAAAATATGAGCAGACCAATCACAAGTAATGAAACTGAAACTGTGATTAAAAATATTCCCACATGGGGCTTCCCTGGTGGTGCAGTGATTGAGAGTCCGCCTGCCGATGCAGGGGACGTGGGTTCGTGCCCCGGTCCGGGAGGGTCCCACATGCCGCGGAGTGGCTGGGCCCGTGAGCCATGGCCACTGAGCCTGCGCGTCCGGAGCCTGTGCTCCGCAGCAGGAGAGGCCACAGCAGTGAGAGGCCCGCATACCACAAAAAAAAAAAAAAAAACTTCCCACAAACAAAAGCCCAGGACAAGAAGGCTTCACAGGTGAATTCTATCAAACATTTAGAGAAGAGCTAACACCCATCCTTCTCAAACTCTTCCAAAACATTGCAGAGGAAGGAACACTCCCAAACTCATTCTCTGAGGTCACCATTACCCTGATAGCAAAACCAGACAAATATAGTACAAAAAAAGAAAATTGCAGACCAATATCACTGATGAATACAGATGCAAAAATGTTCTACAAAACACTAGCAAACAGAATGCAACAACACATTAAAAGGATCATATACCATGATCAAGTGGGATTTATCCCAGGGATGCAAGGATTCTTCAATATTCGCAAATCAATCAATGTGATACATTATATTAACAAACTGAAGAATAAAAACCATATGATCATCTCAGTAGATGCAGAAAAAGCTTTCAACAAAATTCAACATCCATTTATCATAAAAACTCTCCAAAAAGTGGGCATAGAGGGAACTATCTCAGCATAATAAAGGCCATATACTACAAACCCATAGCAAACATCATTCTCAATGGTGAAAAACTGAAAGCATTTCCACTAAGATCAGGAACAAGACAAGGATGTCTACTCTCACCACTATTCAACATAGTTTTGGAAGTCCTAGCCACGGCAATCAGAGAAGAAAAAGAAAAAAAAAGGAATACAAATTGGAAAAGAAGAAGTAAAACTGTCACTATTTACAGATGACATGATACTATGCATAGAGAATCCTAAAGATGCCACCAGAAAACTACTAGAGCTAATCAATGAATTTGGTAAAGTAGCAGGATACAAAATTAATGCACAGAAATCTCTTGCATTCCTAAACACTAACAACAAAAGATCAGAACATGAAATTAAGGAAACAATCCCATTCACCATTGCAACAAAAAGAATAAAATACCTAGGAATAAACCTACCTAAGGAGGTAAAAGACCTGTACTCAGAAAACTATAAGGCACTGATGAAAGAAATCATGATGACACAAGATGGAGAGATATACCATGTTCTTGGATTGGAAGAACCAATCGTGTGAAAATCACTATACTACCCAAAGCAATCTACAGATTCAATGTAATCCCTATCAAATTACCAATGGCATTGTTTACAGAACTAAAACAAAAAATCTTAAAATTTGTATGGAGACACAAAAGACCCCAAATAGCCAAAGCACTCTTGAGGGAAAAAAACGGAGCTGGAGGAATGAGACTCCCTGACTACAGACTATACTACAAAGCTACAGTAATCGAGACAATATGGTACTGGCACAAAAACAGAAATATACATCAATGGAACAGGATAGAAAGCCCAAAGATAAACCCACGCACCTATGGTCAACTAATCTATGACAAAGGAGGCAAGGATCTACAATGGAGAAAAGACAGTCTCTTCAATAAGTGGTGCTGGGAAAGCTGGACAGCTGCATGTAAAAGAATGAAATTAGAACACTCCCTGACACCATACACAAAAATAAACTCAAAATGGATTAGAGACCTAAATGTAAAACCGGACACTATAAAACTCTTAGAGGAAAACATAGGAAGAACACTCTATGACATAAATCACAGCAAGATTTTTTTTTGATCCACCTCCTAGAGTAATGGAAATAAAAACAAAAATAAACAAATGGGACATAATGAAACTTAAAAGCTTTTGCAAAGCAAAGGAAACTACAAACAAGATGAAAAGACAACCCTCAGAATGGGAGAAAATATTTGCAAATGAATCGATGGGCTAAGGATTAATCTCCAAAATATATAAACAGCTCAAGCAGCTCAATATTAAAAAAACAAACAACCCAATCAAAACGTGGGTAGAAGACCTAAATAGACATTTCTCCAAAGAAGACATACAGATGGCCAAGAAGCACATGAAAAGCTGCTCCACATCACTAATCTTCAGAGAAATGCAAATCAAAACTACAATGAGGTATCACCTCACACCAGTTAGACTGGGCATCATCAGAAAATCTACAAACAACAAATGCTGGAGAGGGTGTGGAGAAAAAGGAACCCTTTCGCACTCTTGGTGGCAATGTAAATTGATACAGCCATTATGGAGAACAGTATGGAAGTTCCTTAAAAAACTAAAAATAGAATTACCATACACCCCAGCAATCCCACTACTGGGCATATACCCTGAGAAAACCATAATTCAAAAAGACACATGCACCCCAATGTTCATTGCAGCACTATTTACAATAGCCGGGTCATGGAAGCAACCTAAATGCCCACTGAGAGACGAATGGATAAAGAAGATGTGGTATGTATATACGATGGAGTATTACTCAGCCATAAAAAGTAACGAAATTGGGTCATTTGTAGAGACGTGGATGGATCTAGAGACTATCATACAGAGTAAAGTAAGTCAGAAAGAGAAAAAGAAATATTGTATATTAACGCATATATGTGGAACCTAGAAAAATGGTACAGATGAACCTGTTGGCAGGGCAGAACTAGAGACACAGATGTAGAGAACAAACATATGGACACCCAGGGGGGAAAGTGGTGGTGGGGGGTGGTGGGGGGATGAATCGGGAGATTGGGATTGGCATGTATTCACTGATGTGTATAAAATGGATGACTAATAAGAACCTGTGTATAAAAAATAAATAAAATAAAATTCAAAATTCCAAAAAAAAAAAGTACACTGTGAAAGTGAATTAGGCTTTTTACATCATGTGGACACCCTCTGGCTTGCTAACTCACTTTGCTGAACACTCCTGCTCATTAATCTCCCTGAAATAGATCCTGTTCCCAATTTCTACTGTCTCCATACTGGTAGAAGCCTTATTATCTCGTCTTGTTCAGTCACCTGACTGGGCTTTCTGTTCCCTTAGCCAGCCCATCCTCTGACACTGCTTTGTCCCCAGTTCAAAAGTCTTCAGTGATTATGAATTAAAATTTACATTTCTTTACATTTAATTTCTTTAAACTAAACTGAAAGGCCCTTTATAGCTGCTCCAGACTGTGTTCCAACTTCATCTCCTCCAAGATGGACCACTGGGATCTCCCGACAAAACTCACACTTTTGTTTATCATTACTCTTCTGCTCCTGGCACTGCTCAGCCTGGAGTGCTCTTCTCTTGACCTGTTAAATCCTACCTATTTTTCAGAATCAAGCTAAAATGCTTTTGCGCAGCCTTCCCTAAATCCCTGCAGCTGGAAGGGATTTCTTCCTCTTCTGAATTCACAGAGCACTCCATCATTCGCACCTCTCTAGTTACTCACACCTACTTTCTCTACCTTGTGTTATAATTGTTTAAGAATATGTCTTAATTTGCTTACTAGACCAGAGTATCTTGTGGACAGAGTATACGTGTCTGATTCATCTTTAAAGTCGCCGAAGCATCTAGCCCAGCCCCTGACACATGAGGCTCAAACTCAGCACTTAATCACTCCAAACTCATCTGTTTCCCCCTAAATTTGTCCCTTATCCCAACTTTCCTATTCTTCAGCACTGCCATTCTTCTTCCATATTCGTAGCACCAACTCCCCCACCATACCAACCCCCTTTCCTATTGATTTTTCTTTTGCAGTCCTGTGCATATGTCTTTTCACTGCATTTCCACTTTATTGCTACCTCCCTACTCTACTGTATGACCTGAGCTTTTATAAGTTTCATAAGACATTCTAGCCTTCAGCATCTCTATCTTCAAATTCCTCTGATAAAAAAGCACCGTCTTAATATTCAAACAGTACTGCTCCATGCAAGTACCTCCTTTTCTCAGAAACACTAGACAATTGTTTTTTGTTTGTTTGTTTGTTTTTTGCGGTACACGGCCCTCTCACTGTTGTGGCCTCTCCCATCGCGGAGCACAGGCTCTGGTCGCGCAGGCTCAGCGGCCATGGCTCACGGGCCTAGCCGCTCCGCGGCATGTGGGATCTTCCTGGACCGGGGCACGAACCCGCGTCCCTTGCATCGGCAGGCGGACTCTCCACCACTGCTCCACCAGGGAAGCCCTAGACAATTGTTGATTGCCCTCCAGACAGGTCTGAATGCCTTAATCTGGCATTTGAGAGTCCTCCCTGGTCTCACCCTAACTTTTCTTTCTAGCTTTACCTCCCACACTTTCTACATTGGATCCTTCTCTTTAACTGAACTGAAGTCTCCCTGCTTGGTCCCGCTTCTAACATGTGGACTTTGTTTCTGCCTGGATTCCACCTTTGCCTCTTCAAATCCTAACCATCTTTACTCCGGAGCCGAATTCCGTGTCCTTTGTGAGGTCTTCTCACATCCTCCCAGGCAGAAGCTCTCTCTGGATACACCAGTTTGCCACATTCTAGTGATTTTTGCCTCATTCTGCCTCTCAGGGCTTACCTTCTCCTTGGCTCGGGCCTTATCGTCATCATAAACCTTCTCACAGAGACTACCCTGCCAGCCAGCCCTTGGTGAACTTTTATCACCATCTGTGACGGACAAGTTAAACCTTTGAGACTATGATAATGTCACAGTATGTCATTTCAATATTCCATTTTTAAATATTTACTGGGTCTTTGCTCACAAGCCTTATTCACTCAACATGGCACATTTCCTAGATTAGCCACCCTGTGTTTAGCAGACACTGCTGCTGCCCCATCCATATCTTTGGCGCCCTAACACTTGGGTGAACACTTACCAACTTCCAAGGGCAAGTATATGCATCTCTTTGCCTGAGGGCTTTCTCTGTAGACTGAGGGGGCTGGGGCAGGAGTGGGGAATTAATATAGCCCTGGAGCAGCCCTCAACTAATGACTGACAGGAGTTGGTGTATCAACACCCCAGATCCCTCACCCCTCAGGTGGGATAAATCTAGGAGTATGTTTCCCAATATTATCCATAGTTACCCTAAGGATTAAGCTCCAGACACCCACAGAGGAGGCCGGCTTGATAACACACCCTCCACGGGCTGCCTTCCCTCCCCTGTCTCATGACTCACCCTTCCCTTCTGGTGCCTCCTGCTCCTCTCAAATAAACCACTTGCCTTAGAGTCCTTACCTCTGGGTCTACTTCTGAGGGAGCCCAAACTAGAACACCATGTGACAGAGCTAACACCTACCTCATGAGAAAGCTAACGTAATTCACCATCAGAGTTTCAATTTAACATAAAGATAGTTCCCTCTCCCTGCTCCTCCCCACAGACAACCAGAAGAAATGTTCATCTTAAACGGAGTGGTTTTTCATGTCCTGGCCTCCTCTGACACTGTGATCTAGAGCTCACATTGAGGTATAACCCGTGCAAATAGGATTCATCAGACCCAATCCTGAGGTCTATCTTCCATTCTTCTGACTTTGATTTTTATAAAATCCCCTGGTTCAGATCTCTCACCTGCAAGAAATAGGCCCCTCAAGGTCCCTTCACATCCATCCCTCATGCCTGCCACCCTAGCCTCACCCCTGTAACTCTCCCATACACCCGTGTGACCCACTTGTGGCCATCCTCGTGGGGAACGCGGGTGCTTTCCCTCCCCTCTGCCTTTTTGTTCTGTTCTGTCCTCCTGGAATGTCGTTTTCTTACTGTCCTTATCCTCTGGCAAACATCTCATCTGAGGCTGGTGAATTGTTCCTGAGCTGAGTTGTCATCTGCTCTAGAAAGCTTTTGTTAGTTTCTCTAGAGCAGGGATACGATTTCCTCCTCTGTGAATATAATTCTATTACAGCACTGCCATAATTATTTATGTTTCATATATCATCTACTACACCATAGATCTCTGGAGTTTGCAATCACAGAATGGCCATTTTCCACCAGAGGAATTACAAGGCAGTGATGAAGATCCTCCATGGCTTCTGGAGCCAGATTAGTTGGGTTCAAATCCCAGCTCCAGCACTTAACAACGATGTGACCTTGGACAAGTAACTTAAGCTCTCTCTGCCCCAGTTTCCTCTTTTGAAAGATTCGGATAATAACAGAAGTTAACTCAAAGGGTTGTCGTGAGGACTAAAGGGACAGAAAATACAACACAAATGAACAGTATCTGGAATACAGAAAGCACTGAATATATATTAACTATTATTAGAAATGGTAATATTATTAATATTAGGGTTGGCATTACTTATCTTTATATGCCAGAGCAGAGATTTCCTACTGGGGGACATGCATTCGTGAAGCTTTCGAAAAAGAAACTTTCCTGGGACCCACCTCAAACCTACTGAATAAGAATTTCTTGAGATGCAGATTGGAGGAAACTAAGGAGACATGAGAACTAAATACAATGTAGGATCCTGGACCAGGAAAAGACATTCATGGGCCAGTTTTCAAAATTTAAACAAGGTTTGGAGATTGGTTAATAGTATTGTGTCAGTGTTGATTTCCTAGTTTCAGTAGTGTTCTACGGAGACTCATTTGGAAAAGCTGAGTGAAGGCTATACAGAAACTCTGTCTACTATCCTTGCAATCTTTCTGTAACTCTAAAATTAATTCAAAATAAAATGTTTTAAAACTTTTCCAAGGACGGTGCACGTGTGTTATCAGAAGGCTTCGTTGGTTGTTGGTTTGATGTGCACACTTGCTTAATGGCTGCCTAGAGCACAACTCAGTGCCTGTTCCAACAGATGAAGCCAATGATTCATTCCATGTGTCTTGGATGATCATTTAATGTTTTACAGCCCCTTGGTGATCTCCCCAGTGAAACTCTAAGCACTCAATAAACAGGGCCATTTAATTATTTTGTTGCTCCCACAGGACCTAGCTTAGTATACTGTAGATTCAACAGTAGATAGAATTTGTTTAATTGAATTTAATCAGCACTTCCTTCTATGAATTCCCAAAAGAATTTTCAGTAGCTTTCCTAGGAATACTAACCTCTTTTCCAAGATACGACGAGTTTCTTTAAACTCATTACTGGACCTCAGAATACATATGACCATTTTTGGACTCATATCGCCTTCTGAATTTATGGAGCCTACCTAGAGAGAGTTCTAGAAGAAAACTGAAATGTCAAATGTTCAATTTAGCAGTTTCTCTTAAGTGCTATAAGTCATCGTAATCTCAATGGAAACAGGAAATATTCCTTTAGAAAAACTACGGACTTAATATCCTAGGAGCCAAGAAGGTCCTGCAATCAATGCCAAAATCATTCAGGGAGACAAGTAAAAGCCTTAGGTGAGAACATAAAATGAAGGCCTACAGGGAAAGCCTCCCTGAGAAGATATTTGCCCCCTAAAAGAAAGCCCCGAAGTGCTGAAGGAGGAATCAAGATTTCACAAATGTCAGATGGGCAGCAATGATGTAGAATTGTATCCAAAAAGTGCAGTACTAATAAACATTATTTTTTAGTTAGCAACTGTGGATCAAGGTCAAAACCAGAGCAATCTACTCACCTACCTTGCCACATTGGACCATATACCCGGCTCACCTGTGTCAGAATTGCTCTCAGTGTTTCAGATAGGAGACCTCCCATGGGCTCTCCGTACTGACCAGAGCTCTTTACAGATTTCCAGCTAATGCTCTACTCCTAGGTACCCTCAGGACTGGAGATACTGTCTAATTTTGTTCATTGGTGTTCTAGGAATCCAACAGATATGTCCAAGGATTAATGTGGAATGAAGCAGCGTTTAGGACTTATGGCCTGAAGGAATACACAGGGATTCCTTTTGAAATCAGGATCTCCAGAGGGAGAGCAGACGGTCTCCATTTCCACACTCCTTGAACACCACTGAGTCGCTTGTACAGACTTGGATTCCGAGAGGCCAGATGAGTAACACAATCTTAAAGAAGACTGAGTCAAATGCCATGCAGTCAAGCCCACCAGAATACACCTAGCAGAGGACCACCACCTCCGATTTCACACCTGAGGCTGTCGAGTAATCCCAAAGCCACCAAGCTCATGCCCGGTTGCTCCAGAGTTGTCCAAGCCTAGAAGAAGACATTTAGAATTGATAGTGGAACCATAATTTTATTCACACTACTCTATAGGGGTCAAAAGTCACTGCTACAGCATCCCTCATAAAGGATGCCCCCATCCCAGCTTCAACACTCTCAGCTCTGGGAGCTCTTTATCTTCCAAAGTAGCCAGTCCCTTTCCAGGACAGCTTTATCATGCCATCATTCCTATGCGGCGTCCGTATCAACTACCTACAGCCACGTGGTTCTGTCCTTTTGAGTTAAAGTTCATTGAACATTTACTATGTTCTGAGATCTTGATGTGAGTTGGGAATACAAAGATATATGGCACACATCTGAGATGTCTAAATGTTACCATCACAAGGTCTGTCGACCTGGAATGGTAAAACTGTATAGAAGAGATCAGTGTGACACAAAGTACCTTTCTGAAAATGGATATTCTGTCGCGCCCTGCCTCCTCTTCTCCAAACTAAACATACCCGTGAACTTGACAGGTCTGAATTGTCAATATTTCTCATGCCTCTAGAATCAAATCCAGACTGCTTGCAAAGCCCAGCTTGAGTCTCCAGCCTCACCTCCACCCTCTCCCTGCTGTTCAACATGCTCCAGCACTCCAGGCTTCCTTGCTGGGCCTCTTTCCCATCCCAGGGCCTCTATGTTTGTTGTTTTCTCTGGCCAGAAGGTCCTTACCCAGGTCTTCACAGGCCAGCCTCCTTCTATTCTTCAAGTTTCAGCTCAGAAGTCTTTACCTCCAAGAGGCTTTTCCAGAAAATTCTAAAGTAGTTCCCAACACCTTCCCAACACCCAACACCTCCCCCATTGCTCTCACTACAGCACAACTTATTACTATTTGAAGTCATCTGTTGACTTTTCCCACATGCCATTGATAGATTTAGTATTTTGTGATCTGTCTCCCCCAACTTGAAAGAAATTTCCAAGAGGGCAGGGCCATGCCTATGCTACTCCCACTGGATCCCCCTACCCACTTGGAGGGTGCTAATAATCTTTTTAATGAACCAGATACCCCTTGATCCAGATCATTCCCTCAGAGCAGTCTCCATAAGCCAAGGGCTCTCCTCACTACATCCAGAGCCCACGCTAAGACTCTGCATGTGACGGAAGGGAGTGGAAGTGGTCTCCAACATCATGAACACACCAAAGGGTTAATCATGTCAACCACAGCTGGATTGCCGCAGACTCCTGACACGTTTCCACACTCAGTACACACCCAGGGAAGCTCAGTGTCTCACTGGATTTGTTGCCTAATCACCCAGCAGAAGAGTGCCACTGCCTCCTGGCAGTGCCTACTTTCACCCACCACCTGCCAGCTTTCTGTTCAGCACACCAGTTGTCTATCAAACCCTGGCAATGGTGTCTCCATCCTGAGCTCTCTTCATCCCATTACAACCATGCCTCTAACTCATGTTTCAAAGGTCTCTCCAGCCCTGTATTCACCAGTGCACTTAGTTGTGCGGTGATTATGAATGTTTTGGGGATACTTTTTACTCAAGGAAAATGGCAACAAAAAATAACCCATTTTATATGATGGAGCAGCCTCTCCCAGACCTGCAAAGTGCTAGAAGGGAAGTTGTGTTTCTTCCTTATGTTTTAGGAAATGCTCCCACCAAGGCCCAAGTCTTGGCAGTGGAAAGGACCAGCATTTGTTTTGAGTCTAATGAAGACTCTGAATATTGACTTGGAAGATCAACTCTTACGAGAAATGTATCAATATAAGGTTGTTAAATCATAAATTCATGTTTTGGTGTTTAATCCAGAGACTTAATTGGGATGCCAGGAGCCTGTGAGCCCCACTATCTGGCTATTATGTGTTCTGCCACAGCTGTGGAGGCTGCAAGACATGTCTGCAAGTCCTTCAGCCTGCTTGCCATCGGAACATGGGGTCTAGGGCCCCCCCTCTTGAGTCTGGGTGGAAATTTTTGACTGCTTTGACAAACAGAATGTGGCAGAGTGACACTGTCACCTCCCACACAAGTTCAGAAAAGGCCCCACAGCTTCTGCTGATCTTTCTTGGGGACCTTCAGTCCAATGGACATATAAGAAGGTTCAGCTGGGCTAAGGCCAACTTGTGGGGAGGACACAGTGAGAGACCAGAGAAAGAGAGAGAGATGGATTACTGAGGAGCCTCCATTGTTCTAGATCCCAGCTGGTTAAGTCCCAGACCAGGCACCAGAAGGAAGATGCTACTACCTGACTGTGACCATAAGGAAACCCCTGAGCAAAATCTGCAGAGCTGAGTCCAGTGAAACCCCAGATGCAGGAGCAAAACAAATGATGATTATCATTTTAAGCCACTGTTTTGTGGTAGTTTGTTAAGCAGATAACCAGAACACCAACTCTTTCTAAAGGTCTCTGATTGATGTAAAACATTGTGAGGGCTATGTCCTCATACTATCCCTAATATGACTACTGCTCCTACCCTGCTAATAATTAGCATGATAATGGATCCCATTTGCTGTGCTCTTTCTGTGAAGGCTGACTATGGTCTAATTGCTTTCTATACATCATTCACTTGTGTTAAAGACAACAGGCCCAAAATGTAGCTGCTTATGCCAAGCCTCATGCCACCAAACCAAGACTTAACAGTTAATTTAATTCCAGTCTCCTCTCTCCCAGGAATGAAATCATAAACTAGTCAATCAGAAATTACCTGATCAGCACTAGTGAGGTCGTCTGCCTGATAGACCCCTGCTGTCCCCAGAGGAAAGTGATCTTGCCACAACCAATCCACTTTTTGCTGGTATAACTTCCTTGTCCTGCTCCCCTCTGCCTATAAAAGTCTTCCTTTTGTACAGCTCGTCAGAGCTCCTTTCTATATGCTAGATGGGATGATGCCCGATTCATGAATCATTGATTAAAGCCAGTAAGATCTTTAAAATGTACTAAGTTGAATTTTGTTTCTTTTTACAACAAAACTCTTCTGGCAGTAACAAGATATGAAGGAGACTTCTGACAGCCTCAGGGACAATAAGAATCACAAGCAATTGTACCAACGAACACTTTGAGTCCTCTGTCTTGCCGTTTCCAAGGGCTGTGGGTAAGTTCGTCCCGGTTCTGAGCTCCTCTCTCTTTGCATTGAGCTCTGGATCTAATTGTCTTTTCAGTCCAGGACAGGTCAGCTTGAGTCAGCAGATGGTTCCACCAAGAACCCAAGTCCCTAGCCCTTGGTTCAGTCTTCAGTTCCCCATTTGATTGGAATCCCAGTACTCAGTCCCCATTCATTAGGGTCTACTGGTTCAGTCCTCTCCCCAGTTTCCAGTACCATGTTGGGAATTGCTGGTGATACACACAAGGCCTCCTGCTGGCCAGTCCATGGTAACATCTCTTTGGTTACTGCTGCTGTGCACATGTGGTAAAGGCTATTGCTCATGGAAATCTTGAAAGCCAAAACTGCAAAATTTGTGGGCATGGATCGAGCACTTAAAAGGTGAGAGTGCACTCACCAGCCACCTAACTCTAAGACGACAGTGTTGGTTAGAGAACAGTTTAGATGGACACTAACTCACCACCAACCTCAAGAAAATTTCCGTGCAACGAGGTACATTATAAGACACCACATAATCCCCAGGCCAAAGGCACATTCCTCTTAGGTATAACTTTGGCTCCAAGAGACCCAAGGCTTAGCTAAAGAAATGGGATCACTAAGTTCCAAAGACTTGACTGTGCCACCTTCTGATTTTATGTCTAAGAATCGTGGTCCTGAAAGATACAGATATCCAAAAATGGCAAAATCTTACTAAGACAACCCAGAATTACAATGGCCATTATGAGGAACATTTCAATCAGACAAGATCATTAATAAATGTACTTGAAAGAAAGGGCTCCCAAATCAAACAAACAGAAGAGGATACTGATCTTAGTTTGCATACAAAAGCCTCCAAAAAGTGTCCAAAATTCCAAAATAGCTTTATTAAAAGATTTGTTTCAAAAGGGTAATGAAAACTTAAAGACACAAGAGGTACCGAAAACAAAAGACTATAAGACTTTTGGAACTCCTGCTGTCCTTCTCTATTCTTTTTTACTTGAGTAGTCATTCTACTAATACTGTCTAAACTGTCTTTCCACTCTGAAGAGACTACATGACCATAAACAAAAGCCTGCCAAGTTAGTGCCTTACAGATACGCCATATTTATTTCAAGGGAGAACCCTGTATGGACCCCTCCCAGGGTTGATGGGACTCTGAGGGTTTTTCTGGTAAACTGCTACATTATTCCCTTAGACAACCAAGGGAAACTAAAATTCAAATGAATGGAAAAACCTTACCAAGTACTGGTAGATACTGGCACCTCCAGCTGGGATCCTGGGGAAACTGGCAAAAGTTGGCTAAGAGTGTGAATTCTTACCAGAATCAGCTGTCCTGAATCTCTGTCTGTAAGTGCCCACTTGAAGGAGGAAAATAAAATTTCATGTTGTCCCTTCCTTTTCAAATCCAGACCCATTGGTTATTGATCCTTTCTCTCCCAGGGGCAGCCATTACCTTTTAGTTTGTCTTGTTGTGTGTCCTGAGAACTTGACTTGGTAACTGTCAGGTAGGGAACCCTAAAATATGGACTGACATAAATGTGGGTTACACCCCATTTGCAGCTAGATGTGGCTGGACAGAAAAGTGAGTTGAACTTCATATATATATGTAACTGAATCCCTTTGCTGTACAGCAGAAATTAACACAACATTGTATATCAACTATACTTCAAAAAAAAAGAATATACAATGGAGAAAACAGCCTTTTCAATAAATGGTGATGAGAAAATTGGACAGCTGTACACAAAAGAATCAAAAAAGACTACTTTCTCATGCCATATACAAAAAATAAACTCAAAATGGATTAAAGACTTAAATGTAAGACCTGAAACTACAAAACTTCTAGAAGAAAACATAGACAGTACACTCTTTGACATCCGTCTTAGCAATATTTTTTTGGATCTCTCTCCTCAGTCCAGGGCAACAAAGGCAAAAATAAATAAATAGGATTACATCAAACTAAAAAGCTTTTGCTCAGCAAAGGAAACTATCAACAAAACAAAAGGGCCACCTACTGAATGGGAGAAGATATTTGCAAACAATATATCTGCTGTCATAAAGGCAAATAACAAGTGTAGAGAAAAAGAAACCCTCATGCACTATTGGTGGGAATGTAAATTGGTGTAGCCACTATGGAAAACAATATAGAGATTCCTTAAAAAATTGAAAATAGAACTACCATACAATCCAACAATTTCTCTCCTTGGTATTTATCAAAGAAAATGAAAACACTAATTTGAAAAGACATATGCACCCCTATGTTCATTGCAGCATTATTTACAATAGCCAGGATGTGGAAACAACCTAAGTGCCCATCAATAGATGAATGGATAAAGAAGATTTGTGAAATGGATAAATTTATATGTATGTGTGTGTGTGTGTGTGTGTGTGTGTGTGTGTAATGGAATATTACTCAGCCATATAAAAGAATGAAATCTTGCCATTTGTGACAACATGGATGGACCTAGAGGGTATTAAGTTAAATAAAACAAGTCAGACAGAGAAAGACAAATACTGTATGAATTCACTTATATGTGGAATCTAAAAAAAAGAAGAAGAAAAAAAGATAATGTAGCTGGATGGGTGGATCAGCCCCTTGATATCATTTAAGTTACAACTCAATTCCTTAAGGAATTAAAAGCAACTGTCCTTATCTTACAAATCTTTGGAAAACCAGGAATGCAGCTCTAGAAACAGTTCAAAGCCAGCCTATCCTTTTTAACCAGCCCCAAAACCTTCCCTATTCATGTCAAAAGGCTTGTAAGTATAGTTAAAATTCTGGCCTTAGGAAACAAAAGTCTTTCTTGGAGAAACTCTCATTCTTTCTCTGTGCCTTTGATATGTAAATGTTCTACCTGGTCTTCTCTTGAAACTGAGGGCCATCTCTTTGAAAGGCAAACTTCAGAGAGCTGGTTTTTTCAGAAGGAGAGAAAGGATGAGGGAGACTTCAGAATTTAGGCAAATGAAAAATCATGTGTCTTCACAAATATTAATAAAATGCTTTAGCCAACTGAGCTGGTAATCTTAACTCATTCTATCTGCCAGAAACATAATTTAGATCTAACTTCTTTTATAACTAGTGAGTTTTATATTATTGCACCCGATTCATGGCTAAAATTCATGGCTAAAATTCATGGCTAGAAATTCTAAGGTCTCTGTTTGCATCTGTATGTTTAAGTGTGTCTGTATACATGTGTTGTAGACATTTTTCTATCTCCAGATAGTATTGCCAAAATTAGTTTATAATAGAGCTCTATTTAATTGGCTCAAAGAAAATTAAGCACTTACATGAGTTAAGTATTCCTAAAACTCTCAGAAATGTAATAGAAACTAACCCAGATGATTTTCAAGTTCATATGATCTGGGAAAATCTGGTAATTAAAACCAGTTTCAGTTGATTGGTTTAATTAAAATAAGCATGTCCTTAGAGTTATCAGCATTAAATATAATATTTCTATTCTCAAATAAGATCATGTTATCTCTGTTACAGAATTTGTCAGCAAGAAAAATAACCTAAGATGATGAAATATCTCATGAAATTTTCATGAGTAATCTAAAAATAATTGTTATGAACAAGTGAATTAAATAGAAGTAAGTGAGATAAAAATTTCTAGGTGAACTTTCAGCAATAATTATGTTTTAGGTATGTTTACTTAAACCATTTACACAAATATTTTTGGTATCCTATCCTGAAACCTTAGAGTTTTGCTAAGTTAAATTAAATGACGATAGTCATTGAATATCTAGATCACTTCCAAGTAAAATAAAATACTGGAGTATTAAATACTGAACATAGTTTATCTACTTTTGGATACAGAGAAACTTAAGATATGTGAGATTATTAATAAACATGTTTTGTGTCACATGGAAACTTTACTATGGGGAAGAACATACGTCTAGAAATTAATCAGTATATATAATTAAAACTCCTTAGAGGGACTTCCTTGGTGGTCCAGTGGTAAAGAATCTTCCTTCCAATGCAGGGGACGTGGGTTCAATCCCTGGTCAGGGAACTAGGTTTCCACATGTCACGGAGCAGCTGGGCCTGTGCGCCACAACTACTGAGCTCATGTGCCTCAACTAGAGAGCCTGTGTGCCACAAACTTCAGAGCCCACGTGCTCTGCAGCCTGTGCACCACAACTAGAAAAGAGAAAACCCACATGCCACAACTAGAGAGAAGGCTGCGTGGCGCAATGACGAGCCTGCGTGCCACAATGAAAGATCCCGCATGCCTCAACGAAGATCCCACATGCTGCAACTAAGACCCAATGCAGCCAAAAAAAAAAAAAAAACTATTAAAAACTCTTCAGAAATAATAAGAGTGAAAAGAAATAACTGTGTATGAAAAGCTGATAAGGAAAGTAGAATGATTGATTATTCCAGAATGAGCAAAAGGGGGGAGGGGGAGGGAAACAGTACAAAAGTGTGGAAGGTTTGTGGAAAAGGAATCTTTTGAAAGTTATGTGTGATCAAGCTGTCTAAGATTGGAATGAATTTATTTAAGTAAAAAAAATGTAAATTTGAATGTTAAGTTTACTGGTACAAAATTAGAATTTGGGTTTCTCTTGCTAAAAGGAGAAAGACTTTTTGGAATTTTGGTCTGCTTATAATAAGAAATTGTAAACAAAGGTTTTTCTTTACCTTTTAAGTGATATGCCTGGACATCACAAATTTTGTGTCCTACCAAAATAACTTACCATGTTTCACATTGTCTTTATCATGTCTTTGATCACTTAAGAAAACCCAGTCTTCTCAATATTAAAAAAGCTAAGTTTTGCTCACAACTGTGTAACCTTCTGTATTTGCCTTTAGCATGTTCTATTGTCACTTTGGCTAAATGGATATATTTGACAAACTTCCCCAAATCTAATTCTAGATGAAGTTTTTTTGACCTTCAATTAAATTTGGGATTTTCCAGAGAACCCCTGGAACCTCTCAAAATATTTGTTCTGAAAAAAAGGAACATCTCCTTATAAAAAGGGAGATGTTAAACTAATTAGGCTTAAATGATATGTTAAATTACATGAGAAGCATTGTCAAATAAGAAGTGATACTAAGTCTTCTTTATGTGGTATTTGTATAGGTATATGTTATAAGTGTTTCAGAAATTTTATGAGTTTCCTGAAGTCTGATATGTCATGGCATGCTATCAGTCTTAATTCCAGTTATCATCAAAATGTCATGTGTCACAGAAATGATCAAATTTCTTGTCAATTCCATTATAATGAATGCTCATCAGATCTTTAATCATGGGCATTTTAAAGTCTTTTGTCATCTACAGACAGTTGTTTTACTCTAATGCTTTTGCAAAATTGAGATTCATGGAAAGGACTGTACCAAGAACTCTTGGTCACCAATACTGCTGCCAAATTACAAGGTGTCAAAACTTGGGTGGATATTTTGCAACTAAAAAGGCTACACCTGACACCTGTGCAAACACTGGAGACCTCAGAATCAAATTGACTAGGAAGAGAAGTAGCCAACGTCTAGGTAGACTGCTTAGTCCTGAGACATCCGATCAAGAACATTCTTTCCATTCCTCCTCCCTCTCCGACCGTCATTTTCCATAAAGGTTTTTATGATTCTTTTGTCCACCTTTTGCCTTGTCATGGTCTGAAAAGATAATACCTTTGTTCACATATCTCAGACCACTGTAAAGGGGGGTAGTCCAACACTCAAATGACTGTTGGGTTTGCCATGACCCTGGTGATTATGTGGTTCTGGTCAGGGCAAACTTCTCCCTGATTTCTAATGCTTCAGTTTTTCTAGAACAAACTCAGATCCACCCCACTGTGTCAAACTCTCTAACCGTGGAGGTCCACTTCCCTGTCTCTTGTTAACAACCTCAGAGCTGGGGAATCTTTGTCCAGGCTCTAGACAAAGAAAGGGAAACAGGCAATGGTAACCAAAGTAAAACCACCTCTGTGGTCTCCAGAGCCTTGAATTCTACTGGTCTCCATGGCTGTCATCTTTCATCTCTGAACCACAGACTCAAATGGGAATTACCAAGAGGAACTCATTGTTCAAAATTAGCTTCCTTTCACGGATCTCTATTATCCTGACTAGGAGTAGGTGCAAATAAGTCTATGACCAGGAACCTGTCCTTAACTCTTGAAGATACTGCAGAATCTGCTGCTAAAGCAATAGATACCCAACAGGAATACTTAGACTCTCTGAACAAAGTTCTTGATAACAGGATAGCCCTTGATTATCCTTCAGCCAAGCAAGGAGGTGTCTGTGCTGTGGCCAACACCTCCTGCTGCACCTGAAATAACACTTCTGGGGAAGTTGAAGCTCAGTTATATAAGGTCACTGAGAAAGACTTCGCTTAAAAGGTGACTCCTTCAATGGAGTCTTTCTTGGACTTATTTCATTTTGATTGGTTTGGGTCTTGAGGACCATGGCTCCAAAGTGCACTCCAAACATCAGGAATTATCCTGCTTATAATAATCATAGTTGTCTCCCTGGTGCACTCTATTCTCTCAAAAGATTTTTTGATATTGAGCTGCATGAGCTGCTTGTAAATTTTGGAGATTAATCCTTTGGCAGTTGCTTCATTTGCAAATATTTTCTCCCATTCTGAGGGTTGTCTTTTCGCCTTGTTTATGGTTTCCTTTGCTATGCAAAAGCTTTTAAGTTTCATTAGGTCCCATTTGTTTATTTTTGGTTTTATTTCCATTTCTCTATGAGATGGGTCAAAAAGGATCTTGCTGTGAATTATGTCATAGAGTGTTCTGCCTATGTTTTCCTCTAAGAGTTTTACAGTGTCTGGCCTTACATTTAGGTCTTTAATCCATTTTGAGTTTATTTTTGTGTATGGTGTTAGGGAGTGTTCTAATATCATTCTTTTACATGTAGCTATCCAGTTGAGATGATACGGTTTTTCTCCTTCAATTTGTTAAGATGGTGTATCACATTGATTGATTTGCATATAGTGAAGAATCCTTGAAATCCTGGGATAAACCCACTTGATCATGGTGTATGATCTTTTTAATGTGCTGTTGGATTCTGTTTGCTAGTATTTTGTTGAGGATTTTTGCATCTATGTTCATCAGTGATATTGGCCTGTAGTTTTCTTTTTTTGTGGCATCTTTGTCTGGTTTGGGTATCAGGGTGATGGTGGCCTCGTAGAATGAGTTGGGGAGTGTTCCTCTCTCTGCTATATTTTGGAAGAGTTTGAGAAGGATAGGTGTTAGCTCTTTTCTAAATATTTGATAGAATTCGCCTGTGAAGCCATCTGGTCCTGGGCTTTTGTTTGTTGGAAGATTTTTAATCACAGTCTCAATTTCAATGCTTGTGTTTGGTATGCTTGTATTTTCTACTTCTTCCTGGTTCAGTCTTAGAAGGTTGTGCCTTTCTAAGAATTTGTCCATTTCTTCCAGGTTGTCCATTTTATTGGCATAGAGTTGCTTGTAGTAATCTCTCGTGATCCTTTGTATTTCTGCAGTGTCAGTTGTTACTTCTCCTTTTTCACTACTAATTCTATTGATTTGAGTCTTCTCTCTTTTTTTCCTGATGAGGCTGGCTAAAGTTTATCAGTTTTGTTTATCTTATCAAAGAACCACCTTTTAGTTTTATTGATCTTTGCTACCATTTCCTTCATTTCTTTATCATTTATTTCTGATCTGATCTTTATGATTTCTTTCCTTTTGTGAACTTTGGGGGTTTTTTGTTCTTCTTTCTCTATTTGCTTTAGGTGTAAGGTTAGGTTGTTTATTTGAGATGTTTCTTGTTTCTTGAGGTAGGCTTGTTTTGCTATAAACTTCCCTCTTAAAACTGCTTGTGCTGCATTCCATAGGTTATGGGTCATCGTGTTTTCATTGTCATTTGTTTCTATGTAATTTTTGATTTCCTCCTTGATTTCTTCAGTGATCTCTTGGTTATATAGTAGTGTATTGTTTAGCCTCCATGTGTTTGTATTTTTTACAGATTTTTTCCTGTAATTTATATCTAGTCTCATAGCATTGTAGTTGGAAAAGATACTTGATATGATTTCAATTTTCTTAAATTTACCAAGGCTTGATTTCTGACCCAAGATATGATCTGTCCTGGAGAATGTTCCATGAGCACTTGAGAAGAAAGTGTATTCTGTTGTTTTTGGATGGAATGTCCTATAAATATCAATTAAGTCCATCTTGTTTAATGTATCATTTAAAGCTTGTGTTTCCTAATTTATTTTCATTTTGGATGATCTGTCCATTGGTGAAAGAGGGGTGTTAAAATCCCCTAATATGATTGTGTTACTGTTGATTTCCCCTTTTATGGCTGTTAGCATTTGTCTAATGTATTGAGGAGCTCCTGTGTTGGGTGCATAAATATTTACAATTGTTATATTTTCTTCTTGGATTGATCCTTGATCATTATGTAGTGTCCTTCTTTGTCTCTTGTAATATTCTTTATTTTAAAGCCTATTTTGTCTGATGCGAGAATTGCTACTCCAGCTTTCTTTTGATTTCCATTTGCATGGAATATCTTTTTCCATCCCTTCACTTTCAGTCTTTATGTGTCTCTAGGTCTGAAGCGGGTCTCTTGTAGACAGCATATAGATGGGTCTTGTTTTTGTATCCATTCAACCAGTCTGTGTCTTTTGGTGGGAGCATTTGATCCATTTACATTTAAGGTAATTATCGATATGTATGTTCCGATTCCCATTTCCTTAATCGTTTTGGGTTTGTTATTGTAGGTCTTTTCCTTCTCTTGTGTTTCCTGCCAAGAGAAGTTTCTTTACCATTTGTTGTAAAGCTGGTTTGGTGGTGCTGAATTCTCTTAGCTTTTGCTTGTCTGTAAAGGTTTTAATTTCTCCGACAAATCTGAATGTGATCCTTGCTGGGTAGAGTAATCTTGGTTGTAGGTTTTTCCCTTTCATCACTTTAAATATATCTTGCCACTCCCTTCTGGCTTGTAGAGTTTCTGCTGAAAGATCAGCTGTTGACCTTATGGGGATTCCCTTGTATGTTATTTGTTGCTTTTCTCTTGCTGCTTTTAATATTTTTCCTTTGTATTTAATTTTTGATAGTTTGATTAATATTTGTCTTAGCATGTTTCTCCTTGCATTTATCCTGTATGGGACAATCTGAACTTCCTGGACTTGATTGTTTCCTTACCCATATTAGGGAAGTTTTCAACTATAACCTCTTCAATTTTTCTCTTCTTCTTCTGGGACACCTATAATTCGAATGTTAGTGTGTTTAATGTTGTCCCAGAGGTCTCTGAGGTTGTCCTCAATTCTTTTTTCTTTATTCTGTTCTGTGGTAGTTATTTCCACTATTTTATCTTCCAGGTCACTTATCCATTCTTCTGCCTCAGTTATTCTGCTATTGATTCCTTCTAGAGAATTTTTAATTTCATTTCTTGTGTTGTTCATCATTGTTTGTTTGCTCTTTAGATCTTCTAGTTTCTTGTTAAACGTTTCTTGTATTTTCTCCATTTTATTTCCAAGATTTTGGATCATCTTTACTAACATAACTCTGAATTCTTTTTCAGGTAGGCTGCCTACTTCCTTTTCATTTGTTTGGTCTGGTGGGTTTTTACCTTGCTCCTTCATCTGCTGTGTATTTCTCTGTCTTCTCATTTTGCTTAACTTTCTGTGTTTGTGGTCTCCGTTTCGCAGGCTACAGGTTCGTATTTCCCTTTTTTTTTGGTGTCTGCCCCCAGTGGGTAAGGCTGGCTCAGTGGGTCGTGTAGGGGACTGGTGCCTGTTTTCTGCTGGATGAGGCTGGATCTTGTCTTTCTGGTGGGCAGGACTGTGTCCAGTGCTGTGTTTTGGGGTGTTTGTGAACTTATTATGATCTTAGGCAGCCTCTCTGATGGGTGGGTTTGTGTTCCTGTTTTGCTAGGTCTTTGGCATGGGGTGTCCAGCACTGTAGCTTGCTGGTCGTTGAGTGGAGCTGGGTCTTAGCGATGAGATGGAGATCTGTGGGAAAGCTTTCACTGTTTGATATTATGTGGGGCTGGGAGGTGGACCAATGTCCTGAGCTTGGCTCTCCCACCTCAGAGGCTCAGGCCTGACACCCAGCCAGAGCACCGAGACCCTGTCAGCCACACGGCTTTATCTTGGTCTTCACAACCCGAAGGAGCATGTCGCTACACAGCACACCTCAGTGTGGGCCAGCGCACCACATAGGACGGGCCGGGCAGGGGCTGGGGCCAGTTGGCAGAGGAGGAACTTGGGGGCCAAGGGCAGTGGTCTTTTGCCCAGCAGTGAGGTGTCTCCAGGGCTACCTTGGTGCTCTCCTGAAACCTGCTTTGGCTCCCGGTGCCCAGGCTGCCCTGGCACCTCAGGTCCTCACAGGCTCACCAAGCTGAGAAAGCCGGAATCTGCATTTTTAACAAGCCCTCCCTAAGGTAATTCTGATGCAGATGATCCAGAGAAGAGAGTTTGGGAAACAATGAAGTGGAATCCATAGTTTTCAAATTTTTCTGAGACTGATCTCAATAAGAAACTGATTTTATGGTCCCATATACAAGGCTTTCACACTCATACAATCAAAACAGAAGTCTCATAAAATAATACATAAAGTTCATCTTGTTTGCGGTGCTCTAATCTATCTTGTACTGTTTTTAATCAATTTCATCTCATTTTTTAAACTGCTGTCCTTGCCTCACTAACTGCTTTTGCAAAACACAAACTGAAAAACAAAACAGTGAAATACATAATTTCTAAGTGCCCTCGCAACTCTTTATGATAAAATCATAGCCATCCTGACGCAAGACTGCATCCAAACTCTGGATTTGGATTTGAAATGAACTGTGATTGACTCTCCCAATTAGGGCCTGTGTCTACCATGTGACGTTTGATTTGACCTTAAAGAACAAGTGTTCCCCCACATGGGGCTAAGCCAAAGGGAGGAGCTACAGTGAAGCTCAAAAGTAGCTGCTATCTGTGAAGAGAAAGGGAGCCCTCCTGTGCTCCGGAGGGAAACACCAATCAACAGGCTTGATTCTGATGTGGAGGAAGAATGGGGAGAGGGGTGCAGGGGTGCAGTAGAGTGGGGAGAGGGCAGGGGGCAAGCCTACCAGGTGGAGGTGAGGCAGGAGATGGAGGGGCCCCAGGGTGAGCAGCTGGAGTTTGCCCCCTGTGGACAGGTATTCCAACATGAAGACAACAGCAGGAGGGAGGAGAAGCTGAGCGCTGCCCAGATAAGAGATAAAGAGACCACATATTTCTCATTCTCCAGGTCAAGGAGACCTTCCAGACTACACATGCACAGAAAGGCAAAAGGGAGCAGCTAAAAAAAAAAAAAAAAAAAAAAAAAGGGAGCGGCTGCCACTCCATAGTAGGTGATGTCAGCCTACCCATAGGCCTCTTCGCTAGAATCCACATCTTGGTTAAGAGATGTGCGCACACATGGGAGGACCCTGAGATAGGCAAACTCAGAGGACTCAGAGCCAGGCAAAGCAAGATGGACTCAGAGCCAGGCAAAGCAAGATGATTGGCCAGGGGAAACATGGAAGAAAAATGCCCCATATGTGTGATTCAAACTACCACAAGTGCGCAACGCTTTCTCTGAGCCCACTCGTGTGTCTATCCACACGTACACTTTTTCTTCCTAATAAACACTTTTTCTTGTTTTACTACTTTCCATCTCTTTGTGGGAATTCATTTCTACAAAGCCAATGGGCCAGGGGCCTTGTCCCTGGCCACTGTTCCTGGTGGTCTGGTGGCTAGGATTCAGCGTTCTCAGTGCCACAGCCTGACTTCAATCTCTGGCTGGGAAACCAAAATCCTCCTTCAAGCCACTGTAGGCTGAGGCCACCCGAGATCAGAGGAGGGCGGTGTGCACTCTGACACCACTTCCTGGGCCCTTGAACCTTCACGAGAGTGAATGAGCTCACCCAGTACTTGTTGTGAGTGGCTTCTTGGCACCACTAAAGGAGCCAGTTTGCATTTGTTTTTGATAAGAGACAAATCAGACCTCAAACAGAATTGCAGGAGTACAGTCAGAGAGGAGGCAAGATGCTGCCGCCGACCTGTGGGTCACTTTTTACCTCTCAGTGAACCTGACAAAACCCCCATTTTACAGGTGGAAAAGTCATGTCATCCTATACTTCAGAAGCTAAATTTGGACTGAGAGCAAAGCTGTCCAAACCCTCCTCCAAGTGCCTCCCCAGCCCACTCCTAGGATGCAGCACCCAGGGTGGAAGTTTAGCTGACTGGGCACAAGAGGACCAACGCCCCAGCCTGGGCTCCCCAGCCCGCTTTTTGCCCTCCTTTCACTGGAGCTGACTTTCCCCATGAGAAGAGCTAAGTCAGGCAGCAGAAACCAGCCTCATGCATCTGGGTTTTGTATGTCCTGACCAGCAAGATGCCACACTTCTTTCAACGAGCAGGTGTGATGACGACCACTCCCTCTTGCCAAGCCCAGGACTTACTTAGTCACGGAGGAGGGCAGGTAGACAGGCCCCCTCCAGGTTTGTTTCAGGTTTGCTGTGTCAACAAACACACTGAGTTCAACGAGCCAGTACTCAACAAGAGGACACAGAGAGCAATGACACGGAGCCACACGGAAGTCATATTTATAATTGCCACTTACTCTCCACACCCAACAAGGCTGATGAAAACCTGACAAGAGCCCCTCTTGGTACCTACCTGATGTCCTTATTTTAGTTCTTTGCAGCAAATAATTGCTTATTCTTCAGGCTGCATTTCCTGTTGTCATATCCTATTGTGATCAGGACTGCTTGCCTCAGTAACAAGCGGCTGGGGTAAATGCAATACTTTTTCTATTTATAATCTAAAATGAATCCAGTGGAGTGTTCTCCAATTCCACTTGCCCCGAGTATAACAGAAAGCAATAAGAATGTCAACACAGACAGGTTCAAGCAGTAGCCAAAGGAGAGAGGGAGAGAAGACCCCATGTACAGGCTGTGGCAGGCACACAGGTGGGAGGAAAAGCGCTAAATTACACCTGCTGGATATGAAGAGTGCCTGGGACCCTACCCACTTTACTTCCTCTAATCTTCTGAACAGTTCTGTGAAGGCAAATTATTATCTCCATTTTAAAACTTCCAAAGTCTACACAGCAAGTAAGAGTAAGTAACTGAATGTGTATGTAAAGACATTTCAAAACACGTGTTGGGGGCTTCCCTGGTGGCACAGTGGTTGAGAGTCCGCCTGCCGATGCAGGGGACGCGGGTTCGTGCCCCGATCCGGGAGGATCCCACATGCCGCAGAGCGGCTGGGCCCGTGAGCCATGGCCGCTGGGCCTGCGCGTCCGGAGCCTGTGCTCCGCAACGGGAGAGGCCACAACGGTGAGAGGCCCGCGTATCGCAAAAAAAAAAAAAAAAAAGACATAAATGCAACAGGCGATCATGGACCAGGGGGAGGACACTTGTGGGACAATTGGCAAACTTTGAATAAGGTCTTCCACTAAATTTGTAACAATGTTAATTTCATGACTTTTATAACTTCACTGTGGTTACATAAGAGAATGTCCTCATTTTTAGGAAATAAACACTAAAATACATAGAGGTCAATACTTACTCGAAAACATTTCAGAAAAATAATTGTGTGTCTGTGTGAAGATAGATAGAGAACAAATGATTAAGCAAGTGTGGTACAATTTTAACATTTAGAGAATGTGAGTGAAGGGTATATGGAAATTCTTTGTATTATGTTTTTCCTAAACCTGAAATTATTTCAAAATAAACAGTTAAAAAATATAGCATGAATGTGAGTTGCTGATATGAACAACAAAAGGCAGATTTCGAAAGCATGACAATTCAAATTAATTGGAATGTAACTTTTCAAATGGCGGCACATAAGGAGGCTTTAAAGCTGAGGTTGTAATGTAGTTTCTCCGCAACACTTGTCATTTTGATTTTTTTCAAGTTTGCTAATGATAAGTCATACAGTGTTCCTGTCAAGAATCAAACAATCATACTGAAAAGGACCCAGAAGAACAATTAGGTCAACTTCTCATTTTAACAATGAGGAAACTGAGGCTCAGAGAAGCAAAGTGCTTTTCCAAGGTCATAACAGAGCAGAAAGGTCACCATCATTCTAATTCAACAACTAAAGAAGCCGACCCATAGAGGCTAACCCCTGCTCACACAGAAGAAATACAGGCTGGAACCCAAGACCAGAAACTAAGTAACAGCCACAGAAGAAATACAGGCTGGAACCCAAGACCAGAAACTAAGTAACAGCCACAGAAGAAATACAGGCTGGAACCCAAGACCAGAAACTAAGTAACAGCCACAGAAGAAATACAGGCTGGAACCCAAGACCAGAAACTAAGTAACAGCCACAGAAGAAATACAGGCTGGAACCCAAGACCAGAAACTAAGTGACAGCTGGATCCCCCAAGTGAGGATGGAGAACCACTTCAGTTGCTAAAAGTGTGCCCTGAGGCTACGGCGTGATTTATGTTTTATGTTTTATGATTTATGTTTTATGTTTATGGCTATGTTTAATGTCAAACATAGCCATTTCTAGAAAGTTCTCCCCTGAAAGCCCTGTCTTGGGCGGCTCCCACCACTGACTCCTTGGGGGAAGGCACTGATTATTGACAGCTGTGACAGACCCAGAGCTCCAATATAGCTTCTGGCCCACGAAAGATTCTACCACCTGGGTTTCTGCTTGGACCTAGATATTCAGGGTAGTCTGGGTATACCTTGCTTAGCATATTCTATCGGCAGAGCAATGACCTTGAAGTCGGATGACTTGGGGTCTAGTCCAAGCTTCACCATTGACCATATAATCCATATAATAATTGGTCTGAGACTATGTTTTCTCTGCTCAAAAAAGAGGTGATATTTGCGCATTATACCTGACAATGTCGGTGTTCTACTCAGAGTCCCTCAGAATGTTTTGCATCCGTGTTTGTGCATCTCCCTGTCAAGAACAGGGCAAGAAAAGCTTTAGCCTGTAAAGAAACAAAGATCTTCTTATTCTCGGGCAGTTTATTATTCACACACTAACTCTGGGGAGTGAGAATCGCCCAAGGGGCCAGCTCCTGCGGTTGCACAGGGGCACACCAAACAAAAGGGGTCAGCCGACTACAGCACAGAGTGGGACACTGCTGCTGAGAAACTGTACTATAAAATTTTCAATTTTCAGTATATGATGATGTTCTGCCTCTTCCTGGGTTGCTAATTCTTAGAGATGGCCAAGGGCTCAGCAGGGAGCTGTGCTTTTGATCTGCAGACTAAGCAATCCAGAGGCCCCCCTCCTCCACGTGGCCCCGGGCGGGGTTGAGGCTAGGGAATATCCCTCTGCTTAATCATCCCAGAGCCAGGTTCCAGGCAGCTGGGAGGCACCCCTATGATCCAAAGCCTGCCCATGTTATTCAAATTAGCTGGTCCAAAGCCTTGCCTTCCTGCAGAAACCCCAGTAAAGGCTCTGGGATGATTCACTTCTGTCTTCTGCCTCCTGACCACCCTGGTGTCTTCCCCACGCGGCACTGCAGGGCCAGCAGTACCTCCCATCTCTAGGACCTGTGAGTATAAAAAACTTTGTTTCTGAGCCTCTCCTGTGTCTCCTCTTGTGGCCGCATTTGACAGACCTCCTCAGAAAAGAATACAAGAACAGAAGCCCAGGCCGCGTGCAGTCAAGCTGTGTTAGAGCCGGCAGCTCTACCGCAGGTGGGGCAAGGCAGAGGGCCTCCGACCTCATCAGAACCTGAGAAGCCACGAGAACTGTCTCCTGCCAGCCTCCCAGGGCAGACAGGGGGTGAGTGGGCTGCGGGCTTGCAGCCACTCCTCACGGGCCCCCCACGCGCTCACGTTCTGGAAGGATCACAGAGTATTCTGGCAAGACTTAGATTCAGCCACAGTTCAAGCTCCCCCTTTTTTTTTTTTTTTTTTTTTTTTTTGCGGTACGCGGGCCTCTCACTGTTGTGGCCTCTCCCGTTGCGGAGCACAGGCTCCGGACGCGCAGGCTCAGCGGCCATGGCTCACGGGCCCAGCCGCTCCGCGGCATGTGGGATCTTCCTGGACCGGGGCACGAACCCGTGTCCACTGCATGGGCAGGCGGACTCTCAACCACTGCGCCACCAGGGAAGCCCTCAAGCTTCCCTTTTGTGGCATATGTGGTGATGTCAAGGGAGCAGCCCCCGGCTTTGCTACACACGTTGCTTCCAACAGCCGGTACCTGCAGCTCTTTTTCAAAAGACTGTCCCCCAAAGCAAAGAAGCAAGAAATGTCTGGGAATTGATTCTCTCTCTCTGCACCCTCCCATCCCCACCCAGGGAGCCCTTGGTCAATGACTAACAGCTGCAGAAGTTTGAATCTCTGGGTCTCTTGTCCCAGGAAACATAGCTTAGACTCCAGTATTCTCCTGAAGGATCAGCCCCTGCTGTGGGACTTGGCCTGAAACCTCATACCATTGGTTGGCTCCTTCCTCTTCCCTCTCCTCTCCAACACCCCCTCAGTGGTTTCCCCTGGGAACCATTTCCATCACTTGTGCCTCATCCCTGGGGAGCCTGTCTTACAACACCCCCTAACCTCACAGGAATGCTGTGAGAATTAATGGAGATAATGTTTGTGAAAGAGCTTTGTAAACCTGAAGGACCTACAAGTAAAATGTGGCCGTGTTATCAGAATGGACATTTCTGAGGCTGTCCCACCTCTAAACCTCCTGGGCTAGTTCCCAGCTAGGCCCAAATCTCAAATTTCTCTGCTGATGCACAGGTGTGCCTATACTGGTTATCTATGGCTGTGTAACAAGCCAGCCCCAGATGAGGGGCTTAAGTGACTGATCATTTCTCACAATTCTCTGGACTGACTGGGCAGTTCTGCCAGTTGTACCTGGACTCACTCAGGCTGTTCAGACAACAGGATCACTGAGCTTAGCAGCTGGAGTGACTGGGCCACGAGGTCTTTGATCCCAGTCTCCAGTTTGACAGTTTCAGAGCAATGTTTCGAGAAATCAAGGGCAGAAACCACAAAGCCTCTGGAGGCCCAGACTTGGAAGTCACACGGTGCCCCATTCTACGCACCCTACTGGTCAAGACCAGGCACCAGGTCAGTCTGGATTCAAAGGGGAAAACAATAGACTCCACCTTGTGATGGGAGTTGCTGCAAAGAATGCGTGGTTGTGTTGTTTGGCCACAATGCGTAATTCGCTTTGTGGGTTGTGACTAGTGGTGCTGATGAAGTAGAAGTCATAGGTCTGATTCCCATGTTAGTCAGAGAACCCACTGCATCTCCTGATCGTGGGCAGCAACCATCTCCCCAGGGCAGGTCACTGATCCAAAAAGCACCTGCCTGAGAGAGCGGCTGGATCTGAAGAATCCCATTACTGCCTCCAGACCGACCCCTTAAGGTGGTCGTCTGAGGCCACGATCCTCAGCCCTGCCTCACCTATACAAGATGGCGGCCCTTTACCTGGCCGTCCTCTGAGGGTCCTGCCCCATCACATTCATCATCTCACAGAATGAATGGAGTAAAACCCCTTTTGGTATTGCAGTAGTTCATTACTTGGAAAAGAGTTTTCAATATGGAGAGCTCCAGCATGAGTGGGGCTGGGTGGGATTCAAGAGGGGCTATGATGATACTGATTCTCTAGTGCCTGGCAAGCACCTGGGGCAGGAAGGAGCATCTCCCAAGGGTGGGGCAGGTACTTACAAGGTGGGGGGTTGGTATAAAAGGAGAAGAAGAGAGGGGCAGAGCCGTGCAAGGCAGGAGGACACAGGAAAGCCAAGAGCAGGTGTGCACGGGCCCACATAGAGTGTTATTCTGGAAAAAAGGACAGACTGATTGTACCTGCTCTGAGCTACCAAAAAATACGGTTGCTCATGGTACTACCCTCATATCTCCCCTCATCTCTGTCACCCCCAGAGAGACAGGATGAGGTAACTGGGCCTCAAAGAGGTCTCAGGGACTTGCCAAGAATCACAGAATTCACAAAGTGGAAGAATTGGAGCTTGAACCCAGGTCCCTTTGCTGGTTTGCTCTTTTGGTGGGATTCATTTGTTTTGCCTTCTTGAAGGCTTGGGAAACGTCCACCTCTTCGTGCCAGGGCTCTTCCACCAAGAAAACAATTCCTGCCGCCTCCTGGCTTCTCTACCACAGGATGACTGAGTAATGCCTGTAAGGAGCCGCAGGGCTTCTGGAAGTGTTACCAACCAGGTTTCTTGGCCTCCTTAATCAACAGAAATTGATAAAAGGTCAGATAAGAAATTCAAGCAAGGCTTTATTGGGGCCCCTGCTGAGCAGGGGGCAGTGAGAACCAGTAACAGGTTCCCTTGCTCGCTCCCCAAGCGGGGCTGAGCTGGATCCCTGCGTAGGGTGAGGGTGGGGATGTGTCCAAGGGGCAGGCAGGAGGGGCGGCTTAGGTGTTTTGCCCACTCCTTTGGTGGTGGTGTGTGCAGGGGGTGTGCACAGTGCCCTGCTTTTTCTCCAGACATGCTCCCGGCTCTTCAGAAGTGGCAGTTGGGTTTTTTTGGTCTTTTTGTATCTTGTCCATAATTTGCCCCAACTGCACATGCATGTAGTTATTTTTAGTCGCTCGTAGTTTCCTTGTATTTTGTTGCTTGAGGAGACGTTTGTCCAGGTGCAAGCACTGCAGCAAAGGTCCCAGGTCCCAGATCCCAGCCTGTCTCAGAAGGACCCACACTACCATATGCTCTGGAGACCAGCCATCCGGAGGCCACCCGCCCACTAGGGTGACATCTTTCTTTGATTTTCTGCTGCCGAGAGCCTTGGACCCCAAAGGGGAGCAAAACCACGAGAGTATCAGCAAACTTTCTCATGCATTCGCTCTTTGCCAGAAGCTCTGCTAAGACTTTCACAAACCTGAATCCATTTAACTTTCCCAAAGACACTGTGAGGCAGGCAATTACTAGCTCCCTTTTGCAAGAAGCAAAACCACAAAGTTAAGTCACTTGCTAAAGGCCACAGAGCTGGTGAGTGTCAGAGCTGGGACAAACCTACAGTCCTCTGACCCCAAGGCCCTTTCTCTTAGCAATAAGGCTTCAGCGTATCCCTGACATCGTTAGGAATCCTCAAATACATTGTCTGTGGACTGAGGAAGAAATACTGTTATAGAAGACTAATAGCATACAGATTCACTGAAAAATCATTAATAAATTCCTTGGAGCTATTTCATTATGCTCTCAATCAATTGCATACTAAAATCACATCGACTAAAAAATGTTGGATCTCTCCACCCTACAGTCTTTACCACAAAATCACAGCATTTAGTACTGATTTGTCCTGTGCCCCTACTTACCTCTTGGTGTTTTTATATTGTTTCCTCAATCAGGTAAACTCTTAGTAGGTGGAAATACTCTAGAAATAGAGGTTTTCTTTTTCTTTTTGAGTCTTGCTTGGTCCTATTCCAGGGTCTTACACTTCATACGCCTTCCATAGATTCAAGTTTAGCTGCTGGGTTGGTCGCAACAGCCTCTGCAATATTTCTCCTCATAAAGGCCCACAAGGGAGGTTAGTCCCAATTCTCCTGTACTGAATCACCACTGGGAGTGCCCTAATGCAGTTTGCATGCTTCCAACAGCACCTGGGCAGGATGGGGGTGGGGGAATAGTGAAAATAACTACACATATAGAGTGCCAACAAAGCACAGAGCTTGCCTAGTGACCACATATGGCATTTCATTAATATAACCACCTACAGGAGAAATGTCATCATCTCCTTTTACTGATGGAGAAGTTGTAGAGGAGCAGAGCTTCAATTAAGATTTATCTCAGAGTGTTTCAAATTGAGAGTTACGACCTATTGTTGGATTAGTGCATAGTAAAATGTACTTAGTGGGTCATAAGTCACATTTATTTAAATTGATTGGATTGGAATGGAATTATCATAGAACATAGGAGTACATAGCATGTAGTAAAAGCATTATTTCCTGAAACTTCTGTTTCATTTATACACACACAAGAGTCACAGTGTATTTCTTACTGTGGGTCATATCAAATAACATATGAAAGCCACTGGTTTCTTCAAATCCCAACCTGTCCTCCTAATTTCTATACTACCTCTTCAGAGAAAGAAACTACCCAGCATATTATAAGAGTCTTTGGAAACTTCCTTGAACATTTTGGCCCTGATTATACTTTGGAATATGGAATACGCTGCCACGCTTAGGCAGTGCGGTTATGCACCCATCCTCCCTCCCACTGGAAGGCATCATTCGGTCTGCCTGCTGAAGAGCTCTGTCCCACCTTAACATTCACAGGCAGCTCCTCCTCATCCAACTATTGCCTCGATTGGTTTACCAGCCTAAGAGATGCACAATTAAGCTCCATGGCAACCACCAAGGTATGATGGAGATCATCTAATTTTTTATATCACTTAATAATAAAGGGGTGAAAAATGATACAAGGAAAAGGACAGATGATACTACCTAATACTCTTGAGTGCCAGGACCACAATAACATATTAACCATAGAGCCCTCAAGTGTCTGAGCACGTAGCCATCAAGACTCGAGACTGGGAATATAGGATGATGCCTGAGGTTTCCAAGGAACTTTACACCTGAAACCAGACTCCTAATTTTGCACCTTTGAGGAGCTTTAGGCATTTGGCAGCTCCTCTTGTGACTGTAGGAGAGGATGGGATGGAGAGACGCAGTGGGTGGTTCTATGGAAACAGTATTACACCACCAATGAGGAGAAGACTGGGTCTAGTCCCAGCTCTTTCTCTCACTAAACGTGGACTTCAGCAAGTCATTTAGTTTGTAAGCATCAATTTATTCCTTTCAAAATGGAAACTTAAAAGGATTTGCATTATTTTTGGAATTATGAAGATTAGTTAAGATCATGTAACCCAACTATAACTATAAACTCACTTTAGATTTGAGGACTTGCATAGGCTGAAAGTTAAGAGATAGAAAAAGGTATTTCATGAAAATGGTAACCAAAAGAGAACAGGAGTGGTTACACTTACATCAGATAAAATAGACTTTAAATCAAAAACTGTGACAAGAGACAAAGAAGGACATTATATAATGATAATTGGTCAATCCACTAGGAAGACTTAACAGTTATAAATATATATGTACCCAACATCAGAGCACCTAAATATAGAAAGCAAACATTGACAGAAGGAAAAATATATAGAAATACAATAATAGTAGGAACTTAGATACCCTTCTTTCAATAATGGATGGAACATCCCGACAGATCAATAAGGAAACAGAGGACTCAAATAATACTATAGAACAAGTGGAGTCCTGTCAGACTCCACTAACCTGTTAGCAGGTACCTATAAAACATTTCACCCAACAGCAGCAGAATACACTCTCCTCTTTTTCCAGGATAGATCACATGTTAAATTACAAAATAAATTTTAACATTTAAGAAGACTGAAATCAGGCTTCCCTGGTGGAGCAGTGGTTGAGAGTCCGCCTGCCGATGCAGGGGACGTGGGTTCATGCCCCGGTCCGGGAGGATCCCACATGCTGTGGAGCGGTTAGGCCTGTGAGCCATGGCCACTGAGCCTGCATGTCCGGAACCTGTGCTCTGCAATGGGAGAGGCCACAACAGTGAGAGGGCCACATACCGACAAAAAAAAAAAAGAAGACTGAAATCATACCAAGTTTCTTTTCTGACCAAAGTGGAATGAAACTAGAAATAAATAGCAGAAGGAAACATGAAAAAAAATCACAAATAAGTAGAAATTAAACAACACACTCTTGAACAACCATCAAGTCAAAGAAGAAATCAAAAATGAAATTAGAAAATACTTTGACACAAAAGAAAACAAAAACACAACATATCAAAATGTATGGGATGCAGCAAAAAGCAGTACTAAGAGGAAATTTTATTGAGCTAAATACCCATATTTAAAAAGAAAGAAGTTCTCAAACAGCTAGATAAAGAACAAACCAAGCCCAAAGTTAGCAAAAGAAAGGAAATAACAAAGATTAGAGCAGAAATAAACAAAATAAGGAATAACAAATGATGGAAAAGATTGATGAGATTAAGAACTGGTTTTTTTAATAAACAAAATTAACCCCTAACTAGACTAAGAAAAAAATGAAAGACTCAAACAATAAACCTGCAAATGAAAAAAGGAGACATTACAACTGAAGCCACAGAAGTAAAAAAGATCATAAGAGACTACTGTGAACAACTATATGCCAACAAACTAAGAAACTGATAAGAAATGGATAAATTCCTAGAAACATGCAAACTACAAAGACTGAATCATGAAGAAATAGAAATTCTAAACTGACCTATAACTAGAATGGAGATTAAATCATCAATCAATAATCTCTCAATAAAGAAAAGCCCAGGACCAGTGGACTTCACTGGTGAATTCTTCAAAAATTTAAAGAAGAATTAATGCCAACGCTTCTCAAATTCTTCGCAAAAAATTGACGAGGAGAGAACACTTCAAACTCATTTTACAAGGCCAGTCTTACCCTGATATTAAAGCCAGTTGAAGACACCAGAAGCAAAGAAAATGGCAAGTCAATTCCCTGATGAATATAGATGCAAAAATCTTCAACAAAATGCTAGCAAACTGTACCCAACAGCACACTAAAAGGCTCATACACCATGACCAAGTAGGATTTGTCTCTACAATGCAAGAATGGTTCAACATACAAAAATCAATTGATGTGATACATGACTTTAACAGAATAAAGGATTAAAATCGCATGATTGTCTCAGTAGATGCAGAGTATGCATTTAACAAAATTCAACACCCTTGTATACTTACATACTAAAAATAACAAAACATTGATGCAATAAATTAAAGATATAAACAAATGGAAAGACATCCCATGTTTATAGATTGGAAAAACTAATATTGGTAGAATGTCCATACTACCCAAGTGATCTACAGATTCAGTGCAATTCCTATCAAAATTCCAATGGCATTTTTTACAAAAATAGAAAAAAAACAATTCTAGAAGTCATATGGAACCACAAAAGACCCCTAATACCCAAATCAATCTTAGGGAAGAAGAGCAAAGCTGGAGGCATCACACCTCCTGATTTCAAAATATATTACAAAGCTACAGTAATCAAAATAGTATGGTACTGGCATAAAGACTGACACATAAATCAATGAAACAAAACAAAGAGACCAGAAATAAGGGTACCAAGAATACACAGTGAAGAAAGGACCATCCCTTAAATAAATGGTGTTGGGGAAACTAGATATCCACAAACAAAAGAATGAAATTGGACCTTTATCTTTCACCTGATACAAAAATTACCTCAAAATGGTTTAAAAACTTAAATGTAACACCTGAAACTATAAATCTCCCAGAAGAAAAGATAGGGAGAAAGCTTCATGACAATGGCCTTGGCAAAGATTTCATGGATATGACACCAAACGCACAGGCAATAAAAGCAAAAATAGACAAGTGGGATTATACCAAACTAAAAAGCTGTTGCACAGCAAAGTAAACAATCAACAGAGTAAAAAGGCAACCTACATATTGGGAGAAAATATTTGCAAACAATGATCTGATAAGAGGTTAATCAATAGACTATCTAAAGAGCTCATACAACTCATCAGCAAAAAATACAAATAACACGATTTTTAAAATGGGCTAAGGACTTGAGTAGACACTTCTCCAAATAAGACATACAAATGGCCAACAGGCATATGAAAAATGTTCAACATCACTAATCATCAGGGAAATACAAATCAAAACCACAATGGGATATCACCCTGCACATGACAGGGTGACTATTATCCAAAAACAAAAGACAACAAGTGTCGGTGAGGAATGTGGAGAAATTGCACTCTTGTACATTGTTGGTGGGAATGTAAAATGGTGCAGCTGCTAGGAAAAACAATATGGAGGTTCCTCAAAAAATTAAAAATAGAACTACCATATGAACTACACAGAAGTGAGCAATCCCACTTCCAGGTATTTATCCAAAAGAATTGAAATCAGAATCTTGGACAGATATTATTAGCACCCTTATGTTTATCACAGCACATTATTTGTAATAGTCAAGATGTGGAAACAATCTAAATACCCATCAACAGATGAATGGATAAAGAAAATGTGGTATATACGTATAACGGAATTATATTCAGCCTTTAAAAAGAAGGATATTCTACAATATTTGACAATGTGGATGAAACTTCAGGACATTAGGCTAAGTGAAATAAGCAAGTCATAGAAAGATAAATATTGCATGATTTCACTTATGTGAGGTATCTAATATAGTCAAATTCATAGAATCAAAGAGTGGAATTATGGTTGCCAGGGGCTGGTAGAGCGGGGAGTGGAGAACTATAGATCAATGAGCATAAAATTTCAGGCAAGCAAGATGAGTAAGTTCTAGAGATCTGCTGTACATTATACACATAGCCAACGACACCAGAGGTACACTTAAAACTTTGTTGAGAAGCTATATCTCATTTTAATTTTAAAATAAAGATTTAATTTTAAATAAAGACCATACAAGTGGAAGCATTTTGTAAATATAAGGCAAGTTTCCACATTTAGATAATAGCAGTAGCATTAGTAAAAATAGTAGTAGTGATAGTAGAACAACTAGAAGCACAACTAGTAGCCAAGCTTCCTCCAAGTTCCAAGTTCTAGGAACATCAGAAACTTGGTAAAAAATAATTTTAATACAGTATGGTCTTAACTACAAGAGACAATACAAAACCAAAATAACTAAACTATGTATAATAAAATATATTAGAAGGAAATACATCTAAATGTTAGCAACGATTGGGATGGTAGCTTTTCTTCCAATTTGTATATTCCTGGATTTAACTTTTGTATAATGAACATATAAATATATTTTATAATGACAAAATAAACATTTATTAAATATAGCAAAAAAGACAGCACTCTTTTTTTAAATAAAGAGAAGAAATGATTCCTGATTGAAAAGAGAGCTGAAAAATTCTTTGGAAGAGCCAGGGGCTCCAGGAATGGAAGATCCATGAAGTTTTCATTTGTCAATTTTCATTCGTATTGCCCAGAAAGAAGGCAACATCAATATCCAAATCACTAGAGAGTTATTGATATTGCCATAAATAAAATTGTATTCATTAAATTTTACCATAACATAATTAAAATTTTCTTAGCTCTGTGACTTGGGAAGGGTTTTTAAGCGTTCTGAGACTCCATTTCCTCAGCTGGAAAATGGCAGGAATTCAGTTAAGATTAAATGAGACAATGTATGTATGAGCGCCCCACTTGTTCCACTTCCTCTCCAGCAAGGATCTTCTCACGTCTTTTTATTGTAACTCCTTGTTTTATTTGAGAGCCTTTTATTTGCAAATAACTGAAACCAACTAGAACCAGCTTAACCAAGGCAAAAAAAAAAAAAAGAAGCAGCAGCAAATGTCCTAGAAAGACACAGGAGCATCTCACAGATGGCAAAGCAGAGGCAGAGCCAGGCTTCAAGGCATCACGTGACACTTGAGGCAAGAACCAGCAAGCTGTCATGACTCAGAGCACAGCTCTCACGGTCTGTCTCTGGGGCCACATGTCTTCATGCTTTCATACTCTGTGACATTGGTTCCACCTTTCTCCCCCTGCAGCTAGACAGTGTTTGCTTTCCCTCCTTAGGTCAGCCCCTCAGTTCCTGAGTGTACTCTCCTCCCTGCCAGCCTCTCTCAGAGACTGACTGAAAGTTGCTCATTCTCAAGTCTTAATTCACAGGAGGAAGTGGCTGCTGATTGGCCAATGTGGGTCAAGCGTCTACTCTGGGTACAATCAACTCTTTCGTTCATCTGCCTTTTGGAGAATTGGAGCCTCTCCTCAGAAAAGTGCACCTATGTGCAGTTTTTACACATAATTTCAAGGGATTCACAGATGCTCTGAGGCATAACCACGAGCCATGAACCCCAGGTGAAGAATCCCTGGTCAGCAGAGTTTTTTTTAACAAAACTCACTTTCTCTTTCCCTCTTTCATACGTGAACGAAGTGAGTCATTAATATAATCTGCGTAAGGTAAACGCCCATATTCCAGAGGCAATTCTTATAACCTGGTCATAACAAATGCTGCTTGGATACAAACACAGCAGTAGCAATTACATTTTACTTCTAATTTCTAATTGACTATGACAACCACATGTCTTTACAAACCATTCCCATACATGCCCCTTAGCACAGTAGCCACCTGGAACACCAGCAAGAGACATTTCCATGTGACTGTTTGGCCGTATCACTTGCTGCTGCCCCAACACTTACACACACCCACACTGTTCCCTGAAGGTGTGTGTGAATTCTAATCTCCTTTCCTTTCCTTTTTTCCACCTGGGTACTGTGAGATACCGAACCTTGTCTCATAGGAAAAACTTCCCAGCCAAGCTTTCTCATCGGTTTCATGTGCCCTTCCCACCGTATTACCCCAAGTTGTATGCTTCTATCAGGATTTGCAAAAACAAACAAAAAAATACCAGAAATATAACTACAACTGATTTGAGAGAGAGAGAGAAATTATTAGCTTATTACATAAGTATTAGGTCATGTAACTGAAAAATCCAAAGTAAGTAGAACTGACATTAGGTGCAACTGTATCCCGGGACTAAAGAAGGTCACCCAGACCAAGCCCATATAGCTCTTTTCTCATCTCTTAGTTCTGCTTTCTTCTTTGTTGGCTTCACCTCAGACAGGACCTATCCACCGTGAACCCCTGCCAGCTCCTGATTTATATTCTCCTTTTAGCTAGCATTCCAGGAGAAGGACAGCCTCTCCATTCCAATAGTTTCAACAGAGCCTCAAAATGGAGTCTCCTTGTGGAAACCTGAATCATGTGCACGTTCCTGAGCCGATCACTGTGGCTAGGGAGATGGCAGACACCAACTGACCAGGCCAAGTTTGCATGGTTATCCCTGGAACCAACTACCAGTGGGTTGACCTCACCAAAACCTTATGGAGCGAAGTGGTTCTTTAAGGGAAAATCAGAGCTATTATCAGAGAAGAAAGGATAAATAGTAGGTACGGAAGAAGCATAAGGACCCATTATGGTATTAAATTGCCGTATTCTTTTTCTTCCATTCTCTTCTTGGAATCTTAGTTTTATAGCATCTTTTTACCCCAGAACAAAGAGAGCTACATTAACGTTCAGCACCCACTTTGAGGATCTTTCTACTCCGATACAGTCTTTCTCTAATATCAAGTTTGACTCAAGATGGTGGACCCCCCCCCAACTCCTGGGCACCCAGAGAGATGAATGATGGAATGGGAGTATAACCTCATACTCTCCATAGCTCACACCCTAAGCAAGAACCTAGATTTCTTTTTCAGTCTTAAGTCATTACTGCTAGATTTATAACCTCAAGAGTAATTCTATACATGTGCCCAGGATTCACAATTCATAACTCAGGAAACAAGACCATCTGCTTATAACTAAAGATAATTAGAAGGAATATAGGGATGACGCAGAATTTTTTCTAGAATCTCAAAAAAGGGGTTCTGATCAAGCATACAATGTTCCCCAGTGTTTTTCTCATTGTGCAATAACCAGTGTAACTTGGGCTATATCATCTCTTCTCTAAAGCCTAAGAAGTGATTGAAGTTGCTTTCTAAGCCCTATTTAATATAATACTTGGGACTTCCCTGGTGGCACAGTGGTTAAGAATCCGCCTGCCAATGCAGGGGACGTGGGTTCGATCCCTGGTCCGGGAAGATCCCACATGCCGCGGAGCAACTAAGCCTGTGCACCACAACTACTGAGTCTGCGCTCTAGAGCCCGTGAGCCACAACTACTGAGCCCACCGTGCCATAACTACGGAAGCCCAGGCGCCTAGAGCCGGTGTTCCACAACAAGAGAAGCCACCGCAATGAGAAGCATGCACACTGCAACGAAGAGTAGCCCCCGCTCGCCGCAACTAGAGAAAGCCCTCGCGCAGCAATGAAGACCCAACGCAGCCGAAAATAAATAAATAAATTTGTTAAAAAAATATATATAGTAACAATTACCCTGCCTACTTCACAGTAGGCTCTAAGGAGCAAATGAGATAATGTGTGTGGATATACTTTGAAGATTATAGAGTACAATTCAAAAGCAAGTTCTTCTTCTTAATATTATTAAATAGCAATTAAACAGTCATTATTAAATCGTTCAACATTTATTTTCTATATATTTACTGTTTTCAAGCATCATGGCATTTTCTAGGGCTATGAAAATGAATAAGACATATATTGGGATTGACATATGTACACTAATATGTATAAAATGGGTAACTAATAAGAACCTGTTGTATAAAAAAATAAATAAAATAAAATTCAAAAAAAAAAGAAAGAAGAAAATGAATAAGACAGTCTCAGAGGTAGCACACTCTCTAGCAGGGAGCAAACATGTGAAGAAGTAATGCCAGTACAGTGGGTTGTGAGGTGGGTACAGATGTTGTAGGTGCACAGGAACAAGCGTACCCAAGTCACCTTGGGAGGATAACCCCGAAAGAGAGGGCATTTGAAAGAAGCATCCGAGTGTGAGTGCCATCCTGCCAGCTGAAGTAGGGGAAGGAGAATGTTTCTGCCCCAAGACACAGTCTGAGCAAAGACAGAAAGTGGCCAAGCTCACGCCAGGTAGAGATTTGTCCAAGACCTCCTGGCAGTTTTCTGGCTTATCTATACCTAGGTACACCCATCATTCTCAGCTTCCTGGTCTTTATTGGGTTTGCCACTATTTTAAATAATACCATGGCCAAATATTCTTTGTCACTGATGGGGTTCAGGACATGCTACCCCAAAATATGGTACCCTCGCATATTGAATATCTTAAGCTGAAGGAGTCAGGGAAAACGGCAGAAGCAGGAAGGTTGCTTTGACCTCCCCCCACCATCCTGCCCTTCTTTCATAAAAACAGCAGATAAATCTCCCATGTGAAAGGTACCCTGCCTGTACAAGGAGGAAGGAAGGTATCCTTATCACCAGAGACAGGTTGATTCAGGGCCGAAAAGGCTGTATAAACAAGCCTTGCTACTTCATCATTTACTACCCCTGGCCCAAATCCCTCTGCCTTGTCAAGTCTTTACAAATTTATTGTTTCTTTATTTAAAAGGTATAAAAGCTTCCTTATTTGAGTCTCCTATGCTTGTAGGACTCCCATATATATGAAATTAAATTTGTTTCTCTCCTGCTAATCTGCCTTACGTCAATTCAATTATTAGACCAGCCACAGAACCTAGAAGGGAAAAAGGGAAATGTTTTCCTCTCAGCATAATCTAATATTTGCTGTCATCCACCTTTCCCTCTTTAAATCCTTCATTCTGTTTTGTGAACTCTTCCTTCCTCTTTCCTCAGAAAGTATCTATAACCATTTTGTCTAACCTGCTTTAAGGGAAAGGCCCAACTTTTCAAACTGGCTGCAGAACTAAAAGGTACTTTCCCCAACAATTACTACCTTTAAGTTTGGGACTATTATTAACAGCCAGTGGCAGCTAAAACTGTCCTGATTGTGTTTTTTTAGTAAAAGAAATTAATTGCATGCAGATACTTCCCTCCAAGTAGGGCAGAGCAATATCCCACGCAAGCAAATAGTTATTTTCCCCTGAATAGGTGGAAATTGACAGTGTTCATCATAACTGCTCATTGAACATGGTTTCTAATTGCACAGTCTCAGCCATGAGCAAGTCTCCAGTTTCCATTCCAACCATGTAGTTCCAGAGGAATTTCTCTGTGTTTCTCTTACCTAGATGTGAATTCTCTGTCTCAGTCTCTCTACCCACTGGAGAAAATTGCCTCGTCCAGCCCTTGCTCTCGCTATGAGAATCTAGAATAAATGAACGTTTAGTCAGACCAGGTAACATCAGGGTCACATCTCTGGTATGTCGAAAGAGGAAAGCGCTTAAGATTTCATTCTGTATGATGTTTATTCTATCAGATGAGGAAAAGTGGATGAAAGAGAAAAATGAGAGTGTGGATCAGAAAACAGAAGCATTCTCTGTCAGGCTACAGTTTGGAAATAAAAAATGAATCTATCCCTTTTATAACCATCTACATCCAGTTAGGAGAGAGGCAAACCATTAAATCGCTAAGCACTTTATTTAATTAATCACTAGTGAAGAAGAAAAAAAAAACCAAATAAATAGAGCAAGTGTCCTATTACCTTCATTACTCATCACTCTCACTAGTTTCATAAATTTCAGCACCCAGTACCTGCTGCTTCTAATGACATTTTAATGGCTGTTCACTCAGACAGTTTTGTTTGGAACAGTGGGAGAGACTCAAGATTTCAGTAATGAGGTGAGAGTCCACCCAGGCTCAGGAGGAAGTAAGAGGCTGGATATCCCTCCGCAGTGCCCAACCTAGCCAGACATTCAGGCATCCTGCCTGCCACCCACGGGCTGCTCACCAGTTAACTCATTAGTGCTGTTGGCCCTGACATTTCCTATGGAAAAGGAAGACATCCTGACTTCTGGGGAGACCAGAAGGCCAGCTGAGGGGGCTGGAGATGGGAGTAGGAAGGCAGGATCCAGAGTGTTGTCTTAGGTACCACAGCTAATCAAGGTGAAGGTCCCTATGGCAACCCTCCAAGAGGCCACAGTCTTCATCCCATACAGTGGTTTTCATGGATTCATCCACTCTGTCTTCAACAAGTAGTTACTGAGGGCCTACCAGAAGTTATACCACATCAGATGAGGGAGTAACCCGAGAAATAGGAGACACTGCCTCCAGGGAATAGGTGAACTAGTACAAGAGGCAAAGGGAGTGCCACGAATGGTGATAAAGGGGGATCCCAGGACGAAGCTGTGCAGCTGGCCAAGAGATCAATCAATTCAAGTCAGAGGTAAGAAGGGGGAGGACTTTCTCTGAGAAGATGAGGTTGAGAGGATACCTAATGTGTTTTGAATATATTGAGGGATTTACATAACTGGGAGAGAATTTTAGGACAAGTCAGTGATAAGTACCTTAAAAACTCAGCAAAGACCATTACTATAACCCCCCTCCCACCAAAACAGATTCCAAAAGTTATGCCACGAAAGAAATGTATATGACTCAGCTGTGATTAGTATTTACATGGTCATAATAATGTAAATCCTGACTCTTGATTGGATCAAAATGACCACATAACTACACTGGGAGACTGTGGAGAAGGGCAGTTGGCTTGGGGAGGGTGGTGAAAGCTTAAATTCTCATCTTGCATAGAAGGAAGTCAATAGAGGATGTCTAAAATGGAGAAATCAAGATGTAATAATACAAGCATGGTGGTTAGAGAAATGGAGCTATACCTCCCTCACCAGAAAAAATCAGCTAGAGGAGCTGAAAATTGTTGTTTCTGGACTGTGGGTAACGAAGAGAGGGAATAGTGGAAGAACCACGTATTTATAGCAAGCCACGTTGAACTGTTTGACTCCCTGAACTTGGTGGGTATATAACGTGGATGTAAATAAAATGTTAAACAAAAAAGATAAAAGCAGCTCTATGAGTCTTCATGTTGTATCTATCAAGTCAGGTTGCTAAATAAAATATGGAAATCCCAATTGAATTTGAATTTCAAATAAACATCAAAAACTTTTAAATCTAATTTATTTTTGGCAATAAAATTTGTATATCTTTAAGGTATACAGTGTGATTTTTGATATATGTATACATTGTGAAATGATTACCACAGTCAAAATAATTAAAATGTCCAGAACCTCACGCGGTTACTCTGTGCGTGTGTGTGTGTGTGTGTGTGTGGTCGGAACACTTAAAATCTACTTGCTTAGCAAATTTCAGTTATACAATATAGTATTATTAACTACAGCCACCAAACCACATATTAAATCTCCAGAACTTGTTCATCCTGCATAAAAGAAACTTTGTACCGTTTGACCAACATCTCCCCATTTTCCCTACTCCCCAGCCCCTGCCAACCACCATGTCACTCTCTGCTTCTATGAGTTCAACGTTTTTAGATTCCACAAATAAGTGAGATCGTATAGTACCCGATAATTTTTTACTAGAAGTTATGTCGCAAATATTTCATGGGACATACACTAAAAAATTACTCACTGCGTATTTGAAATTCAAATTTAACTGGTGTTCTATATTTTTATTTGCTCAACCTGGGAACCCTAATCATGAGAATATCCTAATACTAGATATCTTGTTCATTATATCAGAGGCCACTTTATAAAGAACCACAGAAGAGATCTCTTTAAGGTCTCAGTTCCAGAAAGAACTCCTGAGCAAAATGAATTTATTGTTTTTACTTCTGGACACTAGGAACCATGTAGAAAAAATTGATCTGGACTACAGATTTGTCATCAAAAAGTTGTCATTCTGATGAAGTCTACTCATTGGTCTAAAGCTGACAGACCCACCCACAAATTTGGTAATGAGGAAAATGGCGACATAAACCAAAGAGACAAACTTTATTATAAAAAAGAACAAAAACTAAATAAACAAACAAACAAAAAAAGCAAGCTCTCTGATTTTCTAAGTCAATTCCTTTTTGGTGGCCTCAAAGAAGTACCAGGGCTGTCTGGACCAGAGCCTTCTTCAGCACCAGCTGGCTGGACAGTTGGGTCTGTGCTCACATGGCGGTCCCAGGGGCCAGCCTTTGGGCCTCATAAGCCAACATCTTTCAGACAGCACAAAAATGTACCTGGGAATAAAACCTTCCCCTTCCCTTTTCACCACGTGAGCATTAGGCATGAAACCCCAGCTGGCCACTCATTAGATGCCAGGTTTTGCTGGTTTCTCTCTGTAGGAAGAGAGTATCTGTCACTGGGGAGGTGACATCCTCAGCTGCTGGAGAAGAGGAATAAATTATCTCTTTCCTGACATCCCCTGCCAGCTTGTTAGCGTCACTGACAACTGCTCAAAAGCAGTAGAGCAAGAGAGGTGGGAATGAAGTAGGGAGAAAAAAAAGTTGCCACTTTCAAGCTTATACTGGGCAGATTCTTATTTAGAGTAATTAGCAACAGTTTTGTTCAAATATTCTCCTCACCCCCTGGTTTCCTATATGACAACACAAAATGTAGCCTGCCACCCCTACCCCAGTCGTAGCCATGTACTGCTGCTCTGGCTACATCTCAGTGTGAAAGCATCAGGAAGGGCTGAGTATCTCTGAGCAGCACCTTTCAAAGGCTAAAGGGCATAGTGTAGGAGTTAAAGGGCACTCCCTGGGGTCAGAAGGGCCTGGGGCTTAAAACCTGACTGTATCACTTATTAGCTGAGTTCACTTTCGGCAAGTAGCCCCTTGAAGCCTCTGTTTTCTCATCTGCAAAATAGGTACAATGAGCCCATCTTCTCCCCAAGTTTATTGTGAGGCCTGAATATTAAAAAGTTGAATGGTGAGAGTTCTTATTAACCTGCACACCTAACCCTTTGAGCTCTGCAGCCCTCCCCCAGACAACCATCCCGTCATTACTGCCTTCTCAGCCCCACCGAGAGCAGCTGACTGATCAGTCCTTGCACTGTGGGCCACAGAAGACAAGGTGGGACATCTGCTACAGCAGCAGTGCTAGTTCCAGGTCTCAGGCCAGCTGGTATGGCAAGAAGTTTCAGCAGTGGAATCACCAAAGGGCAGTGCCCCAGGGCAGCACCTGACTTCTGGAACACACCTGGCAGTGCACAGGTGGGCCCTTTCTTTCTGAGTCAGTGACTTGCTCCCATGATGTAGGTGAAGCTTAGTAGCCTTCACAGCCTCCCGGAGCTCATGGCAAGTGTCTTTTCTGGGGCACCTGATTGGAGACATTGTTGGGGTGGGCAGGGTATCTGGGAAGAGCATTTTATCCTTAAGCCTCCCTTCTCTGGGTGAGGGGACAGGGCCAGGAAGGAAAGGCTTATTCTCAGATCCTGTCAGTTACCTAGCCCAGAGTTTCCACAGCTGTTTCTTTGTGGCTAGAACATTACATTTCATGGCAAAAACCATTTGCCCACTCTCCTATCCATTCACCCCTTCTGCCTTTGTGAATAAATCCCTAATCTTCAGCTGTGCACATGTGTGACTGAAGACCAGTTTCCATCTTCCCTTGCAGTTAAATATGGCCCTGTGCCTAAGTGCTGTCCAGTCAGATGGTATCAGAAGTGCTAGGGAGCAACTTACAGGAAACTTCCTTGAAAGACAGCTAACGCATGCCCTTTGCCACTTTCTCTTTCTTTCTTATTCTTGAGGACTAAAATGTGGATATGAAGGCTGGAGTTTAAGCAGACTTTTTGGGGGAAGAAGCCAAATGCATATGGAAGAACAGATGGCTAGAAGGAGCCTGGGAGCCTGAGTCTTTGAGACTATAAATGGCCGCATTAGTTCTGGACTATCTCCGTCTGGACTTCTTTCATGATGGCAAGAACTAAACTATCTTGCTGAAGCCACTTTTACTTACATATTTATTTTTGTTGTACACGTTTGGACCTAATCCTACCAGATACATCTTCTTACTCAGAATTATAGCATCACACACCAATAGGGAAGACTCTTTGAATGGTAGTAGGACCAAAAGGTTTTCATTCTAGACAATCAAAAAAATTTTTTTCTGTTTTTAAATTACTTTGTTATTGTTCCTTGTTATTGTTTTTGTTATTTATTTTCCCTCTTTTCTCATCTTCCTTTCTTCTTGTTTCTTTTTGGGGGGAGGGAGATTTTTTGCATGCCCATTCAGAACATTAAACAAAATTTCCCTTGGCTTCACATTCCTTTATTTTCTATTTTATTTCTGAAAGGCCAGTTTTTTGCCTGGAGATAAATGTTTTATGATTTTTTTTTAATTAATTAATTTATTTTTAGCTGTGTTGGGTCTTCGTTTCTGTGTGAGGGCTTTCTCTAGTTGAGGTGAGCAGGGACCACTCTTCATCGCGGTGCGCGGGCCTCTCACTATCGCAGCCTCTCTTGTTGCGGAGCGCAGGCTCCAGATGCGCAGGCTCAGTAGTTGTGGCTCACGGACCCAGTTGCTCCGCGGCATGTGGGATCTTCCCAGACCAGGGCTCGAACCCATGTCCCCTGCATTGGCAGGCAGATTCTCAACCACTGCACCACCAGGGAAGCCCCTATGATTTTGTTTTTATCCTCGAGTTGCCACCACATGAAAGATTTGTCATAAGTTTGAATTTAAATTAAAGGCTTTTCTAAATCTTTTCTCCCTGTCCTTTCCGTTGATGTACTAGCATCCTGTAGCATGCCTCTAGCAGCCTGCAAAGAAGGACACCCTGTAGAAAAGACCCTCACACCTGCTCAGGCCCAGCCATGACTGTTCAGCAATTGTGACTCAGCATTTCCCTGCAGCTTTGTCACTGCAACCATCTTCCACCTCCCCTGTCACTGAGCCCACAATGGTCTCACAGCCCAAGAAATCTACTCTCAGTCATTCTGAGGCCTGTCTAGTTTATTTTGACCATTTTCACAGCTGGCATCTGCTAAAGCCAGTCTACAACAGCTAATTAACCTAATTCAGCACAATTATCCCAGTCATGGTTACTAGTCCACGTCATATATCTCGGATCCCCAAGAAATCATGTCAGGCTCTTAAGAAACGGAGCTGTTATCGAACTTGAGCTTTTTCATCTCCTTATGCTTGGATTTTATAGCGACTGGTGTCTCGTACACATGCCTGACTTCAGTCTCCCTGTAAGAGTCAGTTTGAAGCTAAGGAGGGAGGAGTTTGATGACTACCTGTGTTTCCCAATTTCCCGGATGACAAGAATCACCTATCAAATCCTAAATTCTCCCAACCCACCTCGGACTCACCAAATCAGAATCTCCGGGGGAGAGCTTGGGCAGGTAGGGAAACACTGATCTAGATCTTTGTGAGCAAAAGCAATATAGATACGGCAAGGGAGCTTTGGAGTGTGGTTTTAGAGTTAGACTTCACCACCTTTGTCTCGGGCAAGTGATTTAACTTCTTAACCCTCAATTTCCTCATCTCTAAAATGGGGGTAACAAGTCCAGCCTACCCGGCTTGTGGTGAAGGTTAGAAATCAGATCCATGTGAAACAGCTGACGCTTAGCAAGAGCTCAGATGATGGTGGCTACCAGCATTCTTATGGTGACAATGAATTTTATGAACCTGAAGAGGACTTAAACCTTTACCCAGGAGACTAGAGCTCTTCTAACTTCAGCGCCACTGGGAGCTGGCTTGGCAGCCAGGTAGGAGAGAGGCTTTTCCTCCTCTCACACAGAAACAACACAGCAGCCAGGAGAGTTCCACGATACACTCAAGTCCAAGAGGCCAGACTTTTCAGGCACTTTAGTAGGTAAGGTATTTGCCCAGAAGGCAGGTAGGCAGGTAATTTCTCTGTGGGGTATAAGTTGGTGTATTGCCTTGTTCAAGCAGGAATCCTCTATTCAGAGAAACCAGTTCCCATGTCAAGTCTCTGGGATCTTAAACCTGGTCCACAAATCCAAAGAGAAGATGTTTGTCCTAAATTATCTTAAATATTCTGTCTGAGCTTTTCTGCTGCTGAGCCACTGGTACCTCTACAGGCCTGGCCTAAAACCCTTCTTGGCCTTGGCCTCCTCTGCTCCATACATGCACTGAGGCCCAGACTCAAGAATTTGGGCTCAGAAGGTTGGGGAACTCCTAGGGAACCCGGCAGATCTGATTTCTTGTCTTTCTTTGGAATAATGTGAAGACTCCAGGGGGATCTAAACATTATGACTCCGTCAGCCTGTCCTAATCTCCTGGCTGGCATGGAGCCAAGCAAATGATAGTTACTACTGTTTAGTAGCAAAAAGATGACCTTGGGGACACTTGGCTAATCATGAAGCTCTCCTTCATATGCACAAAGTACAGCAAAGAGTTGAGGGTAGGGAGAGAAGGGTGTGGGTGATAGCTATTGAGAGTTTTCAAAAATCTAGGCACACTGAGTGTTACATCATTTAGTTTTCACAACAGCCGCATGTAATGGGCTTTATTCCACCCATTTACCAATAAGAAAACAGATTTCTCAGTGAAGCAAATTGCTCCAGATCACACAACCAGTATGTTGAAGAGCCAGGATGCAGGTCTATAACCATTTAATCCCAAACCCATGCCCTCTACCCTCTACCAGGTTGCTTCTAACAGTAGACAAGAGGAGAGGAAAATTAAGAGATTCACTGACAAAATTTTTTAAAAAGACATTCCGGTACTTGGTTTAGATTTTACCTGGTTTCTCTTGAAATAAACCATGTCACATCACCTCAGGGTTATGGGCCAAATATGTAGGACCTCTTTAAAACTTAAGCCAAAGGCTGCCTACTCCTATAAGGCTTTTTTTTTTGGCCTCTAGAGCAGAAGACGGCAAACTTTCTTTTACAGGGCCAGAGAGTAACGATTTTAGGTCTTGCGATCCATGTGGTTTCTGTGGCAAATCGCCTCTGCCCGTACAGGTGAGAGCAGCCATAGAAATGATGTACACGAACGAGCCCTCTGTGTAGCAGTAAAAGTATTTACACCAACAGCTGTGGTTTGCCAAACCCTGCTCTAGAGGAACAAGGTTCTTTCCTACTTGTCTTCCAAGCTCTCCCCTGTCCCATCAAAATCCATGTGTGGATTGTGAATACAGTCCTATAAACCAGATGTTAGCTGATGCACTCTGCTCTCTGAGATTAAAATGAAACCACTTACAGAGGCAAGCCTGTGTGCCACCCAATCTCTCCAGGAGGAATGAACGCACCCTATTTTGCTAAAGTGGTTTAGTGCATGCATCGTCTTGCCTTCCCATATTTTTACCACCCCTATTCCACACCGTATCATGCTAGACATAGATCCTAGACCCTTTCCTTAACACACACACACACACACACACACACACACACACACATTCAGTCATACAGAAATTTGTGCATAGTTGACTTTTTCCATGGGGAAATGGATATTGAATTTACAGTGAAACAATTCAAACTATTTCACATCAAATGTGTTATTCTTATTCTCAAAATTCCTCTGGCTACTTTGCCCTTAATTTCTAGCCTCCTGCCATCTTTTTGCTTACCGTCTTCCAGAAACTTCTCCTGCTTTGTTAGGCAGAGCAATTCAGCCCTATCTCAACCCTTTTCTGTGTCCCACTAGGCATGGCTCTGCTGGGAGATGTACCATCTTCTCTTCCTCACCCTCTCACCGGCCTCTGCAAGAGGAAGTGAATGACCTGGAAATAGATCACCATCATCTTGAAACCACCCTCCCTTAAAATCAAAAGCTACTTTACTGTTTTAGTTTTTAGTGATCTTTTCCATCCTTTACACAAATTAAAAATCACTCTGTAAAGACATTTTTTACTTTGAGCAACAGAAGTAAACTCTAACACAAATAGGAGAGGGGAGTTACTGGACATAAGTCTAGGAAAAGCTGAAGTAATGGTTTCAGAAAGACAGACAAGATAAGCAGCATGGGCCTCAGTGGGCAGGAGCCTGTGGTCTCCATTTCTCTAATGTACTGCCATTGAATGTTGGCACCAGAGGGCTTTGACCTCATGTGTCTCTGTTCCAGATTGGATTCCAGAAAGAATTCTGTGCTCTAGTTGTCTGGGCCACATGCAATTCTTGTGATCAGGAGCCTGAGTACTGAGATGAGGAGCCCCATCAGAACCACTCAGGTCTGGGGAGGAAAATCCTAAAGAAGGGATGCTGTACCCCCCTCAAAATCAAACAAACAGATGTCCACTCCACTGTGTTTCCAAAGACTTCTCAGCCCAAGGAACAGAACTACTAGTCAGAATGCTCTAAATATGTGTTACAGGCAAATGTGAGGAGGTCAAAACGTTAGCTTTTTCCCATTAGCTGCCTCTCACTTTCCTAGCACTGGCTAAGGTAGTAAGTGTTTTCTAAGGTATAGGTGTGTCTGGTACCTAAGCCCTGGCTCCCCCCAAAAGCGTATTGCTCTTTAACTAACAGACTCTCATTTATTCATGATTGCCCTACAAATTGTAGATAAAGGTGCATTATTATGCCATTTCACAGGTGTGAACATTGTGACTCCATTTCTCTGACATGTCACTGACACACCTTATTTGTGTCAGAGGTGGGATGTGAAATCGATCTTTACGGCTTCAAGCCCACACTCTTTGGTAGGGTTTTTGATGAGAGATCTCTCGAATGTATAGGTCACCTGAATATCTCAGACCTCATCTGTTCCAGAGTATCATGGCCCTTTGCCACCTGCTCACACAGAAACCACCCCTTTGAATCCTCCCAGTCTCCCTCCCTCCCTGGGAGAGCATCTAACGAGTGCTCAGAAAAAAGTTGCTCGTGTTCTCTGCCCCAGCTCCTCATTGAGCGTCCTGGCCCCTCTACTAAGTATGCCCCTCAGGAGGATACGAAGACACCCCTATAGAACTCAGGTCTCTTTCCCTGATGAACCCGAAGTCCTCAGGGTACCAGCCATGCCCAGGGCTGTGGCCGAGTGGCAACCAGAAGCAGTGTGGAAGGACAGCCTCTTATCCGACAGTGGGTTGTACTGTTCCTTGGCCCCCAAGGGATGCTGATGGCTCCCAGACATTGACAAAGTCTTTCGGTGACACTAATCTCTCAGCTTCTGGCCCAGACCTCCTCTAGCTCACTAGCTCCCAATTCAGAGCCCTTGCAAGTTTTGTCTCATCGCCTAGGCCTCAGTCATGTGCCGCATTCAGGCTACAAAGAGGCCAGGACAATTGTCTGGACCTCTCCCCTCACACTGTGAAAGTCTTAAATACACAGAGAGGACTCAGAAGTTAGAAGGTCCAGAGCGGAGTTGGCGACGGCGGCAGCGAGAGTTTGGCGCGATGTCTCACACCATTTTGCTGGTACAGCCTACCAAGAGGCCAGAAGCAGAACTTATGCTGACTATGAATCTGTGAATGAATGCATGGAAGGTGTTTTGTAAAATGTATGAACACCTGAAGAGAATGAATCCCAACAGCCCCTCTATCACATGTGATATCAGTCAGTTACTTGACGTCGTGGATGACCTGGCCGACCTCAGCTGCCTTGTTTACCGAGCTGATACCCAGACATACCAGCCTTATAACAAAGACTGGAGTAAAGAGAAGATCTACGTGCTCCTTCGTCGACAGGCCCAACAGGCCGGGAAATAGTTGAGTTTGGAAGCGTTAGGGGGATGGGGGTGGGCTTGGAACACAGGTGTGTACAGTGTGCTGTAGTAGAAGTTTTGTATTATAGTAATCCTGTTTCCATTTTGGTACACTCTAGCCAGGATTGAGTGTATTAGATGAAATAGGATCTTGTTCAATCTGAAACCCCCTTTGCCCCCTTCTCTCCACTCCTTTTTTTTTTTTTTACTTAAACATTTTTATGATGATTTAGGTGGAAGTTGGTTTTTGTCAGTTAATGTTGTTTCCAGTCCTTCAGACTGTTCGTATCTGCTTTATAACATTCACTGTACTAACCCTTCTTCAAACCAGGGTGGGGGTGGTGACGCGGTTTAGTTATGTCCTCAAGACAAAGTCTTACTGAGAAACAAATAAATGTCCTTTAGTTAAAAAAAAAAAGTTAGAAGGTCCAAACAATTAAAATGGCAAACGTCCACTGGGATGCCGTGTAGCCCCTCCGCTATCACTCTCACCCCCAGCTCTTTCACCAGATCCTCTTTGCTCCTTTGGAAAAAACAAAGAAGCAAACAAAGAAAAATTTTAAAACCCTCTTTGCATATTAAATGATGCAGTTCAATATTTGGGAGGAGGGAGAATCCCACACACCAGAGGACTCGAAGTTCCAGCTTTAGTTATGACAGAAAACCCCGCCATGCTGAGGATAATGGACGTAATCATTGAGGAGGTCATAATTCATCGAGAAGGACAGGGATGGAAGCCCAAGGAAAGACAAGGAAGGTGCAGAGAATGAGGGGCCGAGGCCTTGAGGCTTAGAGTAGACACTCTCTACAGATCAGTTCCTCAAACTTGTAAAGGAAAGACTTCATGCTCTGAAGTCAAACAGAATCAAGGTTCAAATTCTGGTTCCACCACACTCTGAACATGTACAAGTTACAGTCTCTCTGAGCCTAAGTTTCTTCATTTGCAAAATAATAAAACAGAAAATTGCTGAACACTTTAAATAAGATAACGCCTGTAAAGTGGCTTGGAGAGTGTCGCTTAATAAATATTCCCCTTCCCTCTTCCCTCTGGGGAATTGAGATAAATAAGATTTCCATCTGTGCAGTAAGCTAGTTTGTATATTTCTTGTGTGACTTTACATATTGACAACTGGTTTATTAAAGTATCTTTTAACTATTGCTGTGAAAAAGCATCTATAATTACTTTTAATAAGAATTTTAAATGAAATTATTTATTTAAAGAAGAGCTTTTCTTCTAAGTGGAAATTTTAGATTAAAAGTTATAAAAAGAGTAGTCAATAGTTGCTAATTTAGTACATTGTAATATGATTTCTGGGCTTACAGGGAGAGGGTAGATTAACTGTTGAAAGCACAACACTACTGTGTGTCCGCCACTCTGCTGGATGCTTTGTATTTAAGCTTTATAACAACCCTATAAGAAAGTCGTCTCATAGATATAGGAACCTGAGGCATTTAAGTAATTTAGCCAAAGTCACAAAAGAGAAGTTCGTCTGAATATGACGCGCATCGTCAAGAGTTTAGCTGAGTTACTCCATGGTGTTGCTGCCTCTGCCTCCATTTTCTTCAGCAGGGCCTTAAGGGAACACTAGGCCGCTCATGCAGGCCTGTGCCCTAGAGCGCAGCCCGCAGGGTCCCAAGCAAATGTAAGTTCCTGATGTGACTTCCCAACAGCCCTTGTGACCAACAGTCTCCCCTGCTTCCCAGCTCCTGCTCCTTTATGTGCCCCTTAGATAACTCCACCCTCACCCCAGTGGAGCTTACCAAAACCCTGCTCTTTTGGTCCGAATTGACCAATCTGGCCCTAGCCCAGGAACTCCAAAGCCCTGTACACACAGATCCTAATAGAGGCAGGTGCTCCAGGTCCTGCCTTTCTCTCTACCTCTGCCTTGACCTCCCCATGTAGTCCCTTGAAATGTGGCTGGTACCTCCTTCAACCCGTGAGGACTAAACCTCTATCTCAATTTCTCCTGTGGTCTGTTTTCAACCGAACTCAGCTCACTCTCCAGCACCACACACCCCACTTACCAAATGCTAATTTGACAAAGTACTATCACACATACTCAGGGTACTTCCACCAACCCACTTTTGCTCACTTAGACCATCGACACCAAGCAAAAACAGTAATAGGTGTGTCCAATGGCCAAGCATTCACTAAGAGCTCAGTGACAACTGATAGGTTGTCTTCTCACAGCCCCATAGATTTAGCCAACAAGGAGACAATGAGCCCAGATAGACTTAGATGCTTTATTACTCACAGCACAGCAGCGTAAGTTTCCTATTTGCATGGGTTCCTTACTCCCCAAGTCCCATGGGGGCGACGCAGAGGTGGGCACACGTGAATACCATGCACAGAGTGGGCGTCTGACGCTGAGGAACCCTGAGCTGCCTCATCCCCCCCACCCGCTCAAGACAGGATCTTTGTTACCTTGCAATGTAAATAAATCTTCCCTGAGAAGGGAAGACACAGATCTTTATCTTTACCGTCTTGGACCCTCTCCATGGAGGGAAACATTCTCTCTCTCTTTACTATCCTGGAATGTAAGTAAATCTGAGTAAATTGGCTGTTAATGCCTAGATGTGAAGACTGTGAGAGATTTGTAGAGAATTGTCTCCCATCCCCCCCAAAAGTAATAGGATGTCAACGCACCACTGTTTTTTGTTTGAGTTTTTCCTTCATTTATGAAACAAATATCAACTCATTGATTCACTCATTCAAAACTGATTCACATATTACTAAGTGATTCTTATATGTACAGGTAGGCATGCTGGTTGCTGAGCATAAAACCAAAAGTAAGACAAATACAGTCCTTACCTTCTTGGGGCCAACATTTTGATTTTGGCCCTAGATCTGTTTCCACAGCAATCTTTGTCAGCTGATGCCCACATGGGCTGACCCAGAAAATCCAGCTGTCTCTGAAAGTAGGCCTGGGCAGTCCAACAATTCACAAAATCTTTTCATAACTGCTAAATGAACCTACATATAGACTCATCACCAAGGCAGGGAACTGAATGTCAGGGCATACTGAGGTTCTAACACACATTCACTAAGTTTTATGAGTGAGTAGATGGTGTCATTGTTGATGGTGAGGAGATCCAGGTACAAAGGACTGAAAAGACAAGATGAGCAATCATTTTCTCCTTGAAATATAGATAACCTTAGACATAAAAATTCTTCAATTTCCATAATAATTACTAGTTCATTTGTTTGTTAGATAATATTCCATTTTTTGTTGTATTGAAATTAATGTATGCTTATTGTTAAAAAAAAGCACTAAAAACATGCAAAAAGTGTAAAGGAATGAGTAGTCATGCAACATGATGCAACCTAAATAAAACTATTTCAACTTACTGGAGTAGTATTTTTCTGGTCGACTCAAATTCACATACCCACACATCTGCGGGGATTTTGTTTGTCTTTCTTTTCCTGAATTGGAGTCCTAGAGTTTAGTTTACTCCTTTTTTTCACTTAACACTTACAATAATATTCTTCCAAAACAATTTGAATAGCTTCACATTAGTTCATCATATAGATAAGCATTACTTTATTCAACCAGCGCCCCCACGGTTGTACCTTACCTTGATGATCAGCAGCTTTTTTTTTTTTCTTTTTAATTTGGCTGTGTTGGGTCTTAGTTGCGGCACGTGGGATCTGTCATTGTGGTGCGCGGCCTTCTCTCTAGTAGTGGTGCGCAGGCTCCAGAGCACCCGGGCTCAGTAGTTGCAGCACATGGGCTCTCTAGTTGAGGTGCATGGGCTCAGTATTTGTGGCACCCGGGCTTAGTTGCCCTGCGGCATGTGGGATCTTAGTTCCCCAACCCGGGATTGAAGCTGCGTCACCTGCATTAGCAGGCGGATTCTTAACTGCTGGACCACCAGGGAAGTCCTGATCAGCAGCTTTTTAAATACATATTCCCCACATCTCTCTGTTTATTTCATTGGGATTGATTGCCAATAGTAAGATGATTAAATTAAAGGGTGCGCCCATTATTGCTGAACTGCCCTCCGGAAACACCGTGCTATTATACATTCTACACCGGATTGTTTTGTCAAACTCTCAGCTTTTGAGGGGAGGCGGATGATAGAAGTGTGAGGAGGAGGAAAGGGAAAAGGATGCAGGAAAAGACAGATTCTGAGGCAGACAGCAGTCAGATGTTTGTACATCTGGAAGCTTGTCCCTCCCCAAGTGCACTAGGTGAAGGCGCTGATCCATTTCCCCAAATATGGTTCCAAGAATAGACTCTGGTTGACCAGCGCTTCTGGATTCTTGCCCTGTGGTCCCCATCAGAGTCCTCAAGGATTCTCATAATAGATGAGGTCATTGACAAGTCAAGTCTTCAGTCTTAGAACTTCAGAGGATTCCTCTCCCTTTTCAGAAATTTTCATGGCAGAGAGATGTCACAGCCTCCGTCATGTTGCCCAAGACTAACTCTTTAAATAGTATTCAGATGACAAAATTAAGTTTTCAGAGCGTCTTTGTTTTTCCTTCCCTAAATGTGTAGATTTTAATTTCAAAAATATTCCGTACTCACTTTAAAAAAATTGGAAAATGAAGAAAATAATACTAGAAAATAGATAATGCATAGTCTTCATAAGCACAGTCATTGTTAACATTTCAGTATTTTTTCTGCCAGGCTGTTATTCATATTTTTTCCTTTTATAAAATTGTAATCGTACTCAGCTTTTTTCCACTGAACATTGCCATGAGCATTTTTTATTTTTTAAAGAAGATGTTGGGGGTAGGAGTTTATTCGTTTATTTATTTATTTTTGCTGTGTTGGGTCTTCGTTTCTGTGCGAGGGCTTTCTCTAGTTGTGGCAAGCGGGGGCCACTCTTCATCGCGGTGTGCGGGCCTCTCACTATCGCGGCCTCTCTTGCTGCGGAGTACAGGCTCCAGACGCGCAGGCTCGGTATTTGTGGCTCACGGGCCCAGTTGCTCCGCGGCATGTGCGATCCTCCCAGACCAGGGCTCGAACCCGTTTCCCCTGCATTAGCAGGCAGATTCTCAACCACTGCGCCACCAGGGAAGCCCGCCATGAGCATTTTGCCATGATATTACATAACCGACATAAACATTCATTTTAATGGATGCAAGATATTCCAGTGAGAACATGAACCATAATTTATGTAGCCATTTCCTGTGGGAAGACATTTAGGATATTTCTGACTATAAATAATCCATGTAGACACTTTTGTGTATAAAGCTAATTTCATAGTTAACTTTGCTCTGAGATATTTTAGATACAAAATAGTCATAATGGCTAATAAAAATGATTACTTATTGAGCACTAACTATCTCCAGAAATTTTACTTGCATTACTCCTATTCTCAATGGCTTTTTCAGGTAAATAGTAATATCCCCATCTCAGACATTAATTTATTCTAAGATGTAAACCTAAACCTAGATCCTTCTGTTTCAAAATCCCTTTCCTTCCATCCAAACATACTGGTACTTTATTATAGCAAAGAGTGTAAATATTTTTAAGAATCTTGACACACACCATGTCCTACTACTTCTGCCATCTTTTCTCCAACATGGAAATTTTTAATTTTCATGGATCTGTTTATGTTTGTTTGCATGATTGTTGGACCTAGAATGGTTTTAGAAGTTTATACTGTGTTAGTCTGTCCCTCTATTCTAAGCTTGGCAAGTTGGTAAGTATCTTTTCTATTTCTTCTATAGTTTAAATTTCTTATATTTAATGCCTTATTCCATCAAAAGTTCAGTTTAGGATGTGGTATGAGAAGAATTTTCTCTCAAATTCCTAACCACTTAAACTAATTCCATTTATTGCAAATATTCTCTTTCCTGTTAAAAGAGATTAGATTCTTGTATGTAATAGAATGTGTTTCTTGGAACTTCCCTGGTGACACAGTGGTTAAGAATCTGCCTGCCAGTGCAGGGAACAAGGATTCAAGCTCTGGTCCAGGAAGATCCCACATACTGTGGAGCAACTAAGCCCATGCACCACAACTACTGAGCCTGCGCTCTAGAGCCCGCAAGCCACAGCTACTGAGCCCGCACACCACAACTACTGAAGCCTGCATACTCTAGGGCCCCCATGCCACAACTACTGAGCCCACCTACTGCAACTACTGAAGCCCGTGTGCCTAGAGCCTGTGCTCCACAAGAGAAGCCACCATAATGAGAAGCCCACGCACTGCAACGAAGTGTAGCCCCCACTCGCCACGACTAGAGAAAAGCCCGCGCGCAGCAATGAAGACCCAAGGCAGCAAAAAAAAAAAAAAAAAAAAAAGACTGTGTTTCTTTGCTTTCTCCTTTCATTTTGCTGTGTGCCAGACACTGTACTAGGTCTTGGGGATACAGTCGTAGAAGATAGCAGATTCACTAAACGCCAGGTCTTAGTTGTGGCATGCGGGATCTTTAGTTGCAGCATGAGGACTTCTTAGTTGTGGCATGCATGCGGGATCTAGTTCCCCAACCAGGGATCAAACCCGGGTCCCCTGCATTGGGAGTGTGGAGTCTTACCCACGAGGGAAGTCCCATTCCTGGACTTTTGTATAGTTTGGTCTGATAAGTTTGATTGAAGGATAGAGCCAAATATAATTTGAAAAGTGAAATTACTCTTGGCCATAACCTTGGGGTCTAGCAGTTACCTGCAAAAGCCTTGACTTGCTGAGTTGCCCATTTCATTGGCCACTCATTCATGAATATTTATTGAGTACCCTTATGTGTCCTGCACTGAGCTAGAGTGTCTTAAAATATAGGTTTTATTATTACTCAGGTATGGTGAGGCCAACAGATCAGGAGATGACTGCCATTGAAAAGATAGTCTGTTACTTCACAGTTCCCAAGAGGAGGGAACCAGCCATGCCACAAAGGGCCACAGAGGAAGCACCAAGGTCAGTTAGCAGGCAGAGGGAGAGGGAGGAAAACATGGGCGAGAGACTTTATTGTGGTTTTTGTGGGAAGGAACAGGTAAGGCATGGTAAGTAGGCTTAGGGTTGGCTAATTTGAATCATTTCAGTGGGCTCTGGGGTGTAGGGCCTATCTCTAGTTGTCTGGTACCTGGCCCTGGGTGATTAGGGCAGAGGGGTATGATCCAGGGTTTAATTGTTCAGTAAGAGCCCAAATGGTTGTGGTATATGAGCTTAGATTGGTTGGTTGGCATTAGAAACATGCAGGTGAACCTTTTACTATCTCTAGGAACTAGTTAGCCCAGGGAGAGGCAGTCTCTCCAGGATCAGCAAGTTCCCAAAATAGAAAAACACAAGAAAATACAGAAAATAAAAAGACATGATTAATGCACAGAAGTTACAATGAGAAAGAGAGATATGGTAAGCCATGAGAAGGGTCAGAGAAAGAATTTCATGGAGATACTGGGAAACCCTTCCTGATAGTTCATTAATATCCCTCAGTAGGGACAGCAACAGGCAAGGCTGTTGAGTCCTTGAGTTAACAGAAAAAACATCATATGGCTAACACATGGCTAACCTCTGGGGGGAGTGAAAATCTTTCAGTCCTCTGATTTTACTCTTCCCTGAAATGGGCCAAAAGTAAAGAGGGATCCAGGGATTGAGCTGGAAACTTCTTCTTTCACAGACAGGGGAATGAGAAAGATGCTGTAAATCTCATAGTTTAATTTTTTCTTTATGACTCTTCTCATCAATGCAGCAATATCTTCACAGTCACATTCTGTCACATGCTGGAGGAGGAACTCCTGTTGAGACAGGTCTACAGGCCTGGACGGGACAGGCACTCTCCTAACGACTGGCCCTTCTTCGGATGGTTTTGGGGACCCTCTATCTCTTGTCTCCTTTGTGACTCAGGGTGGGGTGGGTGATGGGGTGTGAACCTATTACTCAGGATGATTTCTGGAGTCTGAAGAAGTCAGTTTAGGTCCATTCTCTTTTAGGGCTGACAGAAAATTGTTCTTGCTATATCATTTGATCGCATAGACCAGGAGAGTTCAGCACAAAATTCCAGAAAACACAGTTCAGTAAACTAAAGTGTTTGTTAGTGAAGAATGGGGCCCAGATGCCCAATTTTGGGGTTTAAAATAAGAAATCTAACCAAGTCTTAAGTTTTATTCATTTTTACATCCATTCATGTGGAAGAAGAGAGTGTCAGTGATCTTTTGGTTAATCAAAGAAAATTCACAAGCATTTACATCTTTCAGAAAACAGAAATATCAAAGTAAACATTCTCCCATTACCAGGGTAACTAATTATTCAGTAACAACCACTAAGGATTGCAGGGTTGTTTGTATATTTTGGAAATTAAGCCCTTGTCAGTTGTGTTGTTTGCAAATATTTTCTCCTAGTCCACAGATTGTCTTTTCATTTTGTTTATGGTTTCCTTTGCTGTGCAAAAGCCTGTAAGTTTGATTAGGTCCTATTTGTTTATGTTTGCTTTTATTTCTACTGCCTTGGGAGACTGACCTAAGAAACATTGGTATGATGCATGTCAGAGAATGATTTGCCTATGTTCTCTTCTAGGAGTTTTATGATGTTATGTCTTATATTTAAGTCTTGAAGCCATTTTGAGTTTATTTTTGTGTATGGTGTGGGAGTGTGTTCTAACTTCATCAATTTACATTCAGCTGTCCAGCTTTCTCAACACCACTTGCTGAAGAGACTGTTTTTTCCTCCATTGTATATTCTTGCCTACTTTGTCAAAGATTAATTGACCATAGGTATGTGGGTTTATTTCTGGGCTCTCTATTTTGTTCCATTGATCCATATATCTGTTTTTGTGCCAATACCATGCTGTTTTGATCACTATAGCTTTGTAGTATTGTCTGAAGTTGGGAGGGTTATGCCTCCTACTTTGTTCTTTTTCCTCAGGATTGCTTTGACAATTCTGGGTCTTTTATGGTTCCATATAACTTTTAGGATTATTCATTCTAGTTTTGTGCAAAAATGTCATGGGTACTTTTATAGGGATTGCATTAAATCTGTAGATTGCTTTGGGTAGTATGACCATTTTACCAATATTAATTCTTCCAATCCAAGAGCATGGGATACACAAACAGCTCATACAACTCAATAACAACAACAACAACAAAAAAGCCCCAATCGAAAAATGGGCAGAAGACCTAAATAGACATTTCTCCAAAGAAGACATACAGATGGGCAGCAGGCACATGAAAAGATGCTCAACATCACTAATTATTAGAGGAATGCAAATCAAAACTACAATGAGGTACCACCTCACACTGGTCAGAATGGCCATCAGTAAAAAATCTGCAAATAACAAATGCTGGGGAGGGTGTGGAGAAAAGAGAACTCTCCTGTACTGTTGGTGAGAATGTAAATTGGTGCAGCCACTATGGAAAACAGTATGAAGTTTCCTCAAAAAGGTAAAAGTAGAGTTGCCATATGATCCAGCAATCCCACTGCTGGGCATATATCTGGACAAAAGTATGATTTGAAGATACATGCACCCCAATGCTCACAACAGCACTATTTACTATAGCCAAGACATGGAAGCAACCTAAATGTCCACTGACAGATGAATGGATAAAGAAGATGTGGCATGTATGTGTGTGTGTGTGTGTATATATATATATAATGGAATATCTATATCTATATCTATACATACACACAATGGAATATTACTCAGCCATAAAAAAGAATGAAATTATGCTATTTGTAACAACATAGATGGACCTAGAAATTATCATACTAAGTGAAGTAAGTCAGACAAAGACAAATATCATATGATGATATCACTTATATGTGGAATCTAAAATATGACACAACTGAACTTATCACAAAACAGGAAACAGACTCATGGACATGGAGAACAGACTTGTGGTTGCCACGAGGGGTGGGGGGAGGGATAAATTAGGAGTTTGGGATTAACAGATACACACCACTATATATAAAAGAGATAAACAACAAAGTCCTACTGTATAGCACAGGGAACTATATTCAATATCCTGTAATACACCACAATGGAAAACAATATGAAAAAGAATGTATATGTGTATATATATGTATATACATATATATAAATATACATGTATAACTGAATCACTTTGCTCTACAATGGAAACTAACCCAACATGGTAAATCAACTATAATTCAATAAAAAATAGATTTAAAAAACAGAATGGGGGGGGGGCTTCCCTGGTGGCACAGTGGTTGAGAGTCCGCCTGCCGATGCAGGGGACACGGGTTCGTGCCCCAGTCCGGGAGGATCCCACATGCCGCAGAGCGGCTGGGCCCGTGAGCCATGGTCGCTGAGCTTGCGCGTCCGGAGCCTGTGCTCCTCAACGGGAGAGGCCACAACAGTGAGAGGCCCGCGTACCGCAAAAAAAAAAAAAAAACAAAAAAAAAAACAGAATGGGGAATTGGTTAAATAAATAATGGTTAATCATTTATTGGTTAAATAAATGATTAACCTAAAAAAAATTGCAGGGTTTTTTCCTTACAAGTCTTCTTTGCCGTTTGCAAGAATTGTTTTATGATGCAGAATAGTATTAATAAAACAGAGAACTTTTTATCTTGTGAGATTGTTTTCATCAGCAGTTGAAAAGGGGCACAGTTCCAAGACTAAGCAACATAATTCCACTTTTTAGCACATAGGAAAAAATAATAGATTGAGAATCTGAGTACTTACAGTATGGAAAGGAGAGGGTAGCCTAGGAATATTAACAAATATATTACAGGGCATGAGAAGTTTTTCAGCTATGCACTTAAAAGCAATTCCAATTTTTACTGATGTTCTTAAAGAATATCCCAGAGGATATAGCTCTAAACCATCGCAACGTGTCTTAAAATACTTTCTTTTTCTTCCCTCTCAATCTTGCTTCTACACCTTGTTGATTAAAGCCTCTCTCTCCATTTCATTTCCCGCTCGCTGCCAACCCTCCCCGATAACCCATCCAAGTGACTCTTGAGTCTTTTGGTTCCCCTCCTCCCCCCAGCTCCTGGATCTATTTTTTCTCTCTCTCACTAGATATTTGCTTCCTCTCTGATGGAAAAGCTCTGGCCTCTCCCAGTAGATGCTCCAGCCCAGGCACTGAGCTGACAACTTCAAACTTCCCCTTAGAGGGAGAGAGGGGGGAAGATTCAATGATTCTCTTTCTTTCACAGTCAGGGGGATGGGAAAGATACTGTAAATCCCACAATTTAGTTTTTTTCTTTGTGACTCTTATCACCAGTGTAGTAGTATCTTCAGGGTGTAGGTCAAGAAAGGGTGTAGGTCTAGAAAAAATGGCCCACAGAACCCAATTGTCATGCTTTTAGTCCAGACCTGGGACCCTCGGGTGTGATGGGTGAAGGTGCTGGGAGAGGGGAGAGGAAAGCTGTCAGTTTCCAGGGGGACTTTTTCAAATTCCACATCTCCATGGAAATTCTGAGCCCTTTCAGCTAAGAATCACCTTGACTTCTGCTGCATTCAGTTCATCAGTAAATCTTGTCGACTTGACTTCAGAAAAAGCCCAGAATCTAACCACTTCTTAACACCTTTGCTGCCACCACTCTAGTCTAAGCCAGGACCAACTCCCACTTGATGATTGCAGGAGCAAACCTGTATTCATTTCCCATTGCCACTGTAAAAGTTTATCACAAACTCAGTGACTGAAAACAACACCAATTTATTATCTTACAGTTCTGGAGGTCAGAAGTCCAAAATGGATCTCAGTGGTCTAAAATCAAGATGTCAGTAAGGCTGCTTTCCCTCTGGAAGCTCTAGGGGAGAATCCGCATCCTTGCCTTTTCTAGCTCCTACAGGCCACCTGCGTTGTTTGCCTCATGGTCAAGTCTTTCTCACACTGCATCATTCTCTCACTCTCCTGACTCCCTTTTTCACTTATAAGGACACTTGTGATTACAGTGGTTCAACCTGGATAATCCAGGATGATCTCCCCATCTCAAGATCCACTGATTAGCAATCGTAATTCTATCTGCAACCTAATTCTCCTTGCCATGTAAAATAAGATATCCACAGCTTCCAGAATTAGAATGTGGACATATTTGGGAGGATCTTATTCTGCTTACCACATCTCTAACTCATCTCACAGCTTCCACTTTTGCCTCACTTCAATCTGTTCTCCACACAGCAGCCAGAGTGATCCCATTAAGCTATTTATCACATCACTTTGCTCTGCTCCCACTTCATAATCCCAACATCCCTCAACACCACCAAGGTTCTTATCAGCTCTATTAATATATTTGCTAATATTGAATGTTCCTATCATTTCTGGCATTGACCCTACTGCCTTGTGGAGAGTAGGACTGCATTCTGTGTGCTCATGTTTCATTTAGAATGTCTTTGCCTGTGTTCAGGTTGGTCTTTCGCTTTCTGTGTTCTCTTCCTTTGGTTTTGCTTTGGAGACTAGACGGAGGGCTATGCATCTTCTGTAGCTCGGAGAAATTGAAATAGCGCAGAAATCATATGTTCCTTAAAAATTTGAAAACATTCCATGCCTTTTAATTTTTTTAATTTAATGGAGCTTAAAATGATTAAGTATAACAAACATTAAGCAGTAAGGTGACAAAGTCTCACAGAGCAAGCTTTTCAAAAATACATGTAGTTTATTGCCTTTCTCCTTCCCATTCTGTTTATCCACTTATTCTAACCGAAATAGAAAAGAAAAACTTTGATTACGGTGCTCCTTTCTAACCCATGTCCAGCCCTATCTTAGAATCTAAATCCTGAGGTCCTCACACTGCCAGAGTTTTAAGCTGGCTCGGCGTCCAAATGCCCCGCACTTGTTGACCAGTTAGCTGACCCATTTCACAGGCGGCCTGTTCTCCCTGGTTAGACTGAGGGAGTTAATTGAAGAGAAGGCCTGGAGTCACTTCCTAGGACTCTGGAGTGGCTGGGAAACACTGCACCGGTCCTTTCCCCCACCAGGAGTCCCCTACATGCACCCTCTGACAGGCCAGAATGAAAATGGAATTGGCTCTAATTCTCCCGACACACGTTAAGACAGTTCAGGCCGCTACGATAATATACCATAGGTTGGTGGCTTAACAACAGACATTTCTCTTTTTTTTTTCGGTACTCGGGCCTCTCACTGTTGTGGCCTCTCCCGTTGCGGGGCACAGGCTCCGGACGCATAGGCTCAACGGCCATGGCTCACGGGCCCAGCCACTCCGCGGCATATGGGATCTTCCTGGACCGGGGCACGAACCCGCGTCCCCTACTTCGGCAGGCGGACTCTCAAGCACTGCGCCACCAGGGAAGCCCAACAACAGACATTTCTTCATCCCAGTTTAGAGGTCAGGAAGTCCCAAATCAAGGGACTGCAAGGTTGATTTCTGGTTGAGAGTGCTCTTCCTTGCTTGTCAGCTGCTGCCTTCTTGCTGTGTGCTCAGTGGCAGAGAGAGGAAGGAGCTATCTGGTCTCTTCTTATAAGAACACTAATTCCTCAAGATCTCATTGAAACCCATTTATCTGTCAAAGGCCCCAAGTCCTAATACCATCACATTGTGGGTTAGAGCTTGAGCATATGAATCTGGGGGGACATAATTCAGTCTACAGCAGACAGCTATCTCTAGGCAGAAGGAGGTCATTTTCCACTTCGGTCTAATAAAAGAATCAAATATTGTCATCCCCCTCTCCCCCACAAGCCTCTTTTATTTTAATTAAAAGCTACTGATGAGTTTGCATCCTGTTATTCTTCTGAACATTGCTTCAGCCAGTTTTTACAATCCATCTCTACAAGAAAACCCGTCAGAAACCGCTCTCAGGAAGGGCCTGAACCCATTACAAGAGGGAGTCCCGTGTTAAATATGTAAACATGATTTTAGAATTGAGACTGCAAGTTCACTCTGTATCTCAGAGTAAGCCTCTGCTGCCCTGAAGAGTTGATGGGAACAGTTCTGGAAGGCTTGACTGCCAAATAAGCCGAGGGTCTTTGCTGATTTGCTAAACCACATCATGGCTGTGAGTACCAGGCTTGCTTGTGTTTCAGATGTCCCAAGACTAGGAGAGAATTAGCTACACGTACTGTTTCCATGCATTCTCCAGTGCTGCCTACAGAGGGTGGGTCATCCCTACCACAGTGCGAAGGGAAGCATTCCAGTCCCCGCCCCCCGCCCTGACCCTGCATTCAGCACCGCAGCCTCAGAGGTGTATCAACCACACAAGAGGAAAGACACTCAACACAGTGCTCCCAGATGGTCAGAGTGGCACGGACATTCATAGCAATGACCAGTGGCATAGGACTGCCCTGTTATGTAGCTCAATATTTTTCCTCTCTCTTTTGACATCTTAAATCAATTAGAGAAGTTACTACATATCATAAAGGGATGGGAATAACCAAAAGCCACACAAGACCATTAGCTTCATTCGGTTACAGTGACAGCCTGTGTAAGACCCGATCCCCAGCCCCAGGCAACGTACAGTAGAGTTAGGGAAACAAGAAAAACACAACAGGAGGTTATCCATACAAGTAAAAACACCACAGGAGATTATCCATACAAGTAAAAACACAACAGGAGATTATCCATATAAGTATTTAACATATCATACACCTGGCACATAATGTGGATTCAGAGAGCATCAGCTGTTGGTATCATTACAGTTGTTATTGTTAAGATGAGGCTATTGTTAGAAGCATGAGAACAATGTTGAGAAACACTTGTATCCTCACTGCTTCCATTTTCACCTTGTAAGGGGGCCAGGAGGACTGACAATGAACCAGTGCTGTATGGTCTCCAGGGACAGTTATACGCTCTGAGCTGTCCGGAGTATAAAGAGGCAGAAGTGGGGACCAAGCCAAGACCTGAAGAAATGCCAAGAGTCAGGGCCAGGGGAGCCAGAGCCAAAACCCAAATCCAAATGCTGCTGGTGAGCAGGAGACGAAGCTGCAAGTCAGGAGCCTGGTAGAACCAGAGCAGAAAAGAAGCCCGTTTGAAGCAAATCAAGGAGGATCCTGGGAGGTTGTTCGAAAGGATGCTGGAATAGCCACAGTGCACCCTGACGGGCTGCTGGCCACGGCCATGTCTAACCATCAGAAAGCTAATAAACTCTACTGTAAACAATACTATGTAGGTCACTGGTTCCCAGCATGGGGGCCTGAGGTCGAGAAGCAGCGGCATCACCTAGGAACTTGCTAGAAATGCAATGCTCAGCCCCCACCCCAGACCTGCTGAATATGAAACCTTAAGGGTGGACCCCAGCATTTGCAATGAGGAACTGCAGTAAGACACACTTTTAAAATCAGCATTTCTCTGCCTTTAGCTGTACCCTAAAATCACCTGAGCAACCCAGCCTACATCAATTACATCAAAATCTTTGCGGGACAGAGCCATGGGGCATTTGGCTGTTTTTTTTAAAATGCCCTGGGCAATTCCGGTGCTGGAAAACCACTAGCTTCAAAAACCTTCCTAAGGAGAAATCCCTTTATAAATGAAGGGTATTAATATATCGTCATTGTTACCCGGGCTGGAAACAGTGGAGAGACCACACGTTCCAATTTTATCGGCCCTCTTCTCGGGGTTTCATGCAGCCTTAAATGAGATAGCTCATTGGAAGGACCTTTAACATTAACTGGTTGGAGTTAGGGAGGCTTTCTTCCCTCCTGCCCAACAGATTACTCCTCGAGCGTCAGAATAGAAACTATAATCCTTTAAAGTCAGTAAGGGCAAGCTTTCCAGAAACCTGGGATCAACAGAACCAAAATGCGTGTGTCATCTCACAAATGAGCCGGTAAAGACCAAGTGCTTTTTCAACTGAAATGAAAATTAACTCTGAAGTCAATACGGGTTCATTGTGTTCATTGTAATGGAAGATCTGCTTACTAATTTCATTTGGGGCTTAAAGCTTTACTGTCTGCTCAGCATTTCAATCTTTTTTTTCAGGTTTTTAGGCTTCTCCACTGAATTTTAATCAGGAATGTTATTAGGCCCTCTCTGTTTTTTCCTCTTTTCTTCTCCCAGTTCCTCCGGGCTCTTCCCCTCCTCCTTTTCACAGGATCTGACAAACACCATGTAGATTTCATGTGAATTACACATCCCTGGGACTGTGGCTTGCTTGTGTTAAGACCATCTGCAGTGACCTCCAGCCATAATTGCCATTATAATTAGATGTAATTATTTGCTAAGTGCACTTACAAATTTACCAGAGGGGCTAGATTAGTTGCCATTCATATCTTAAAGCTTCCCATCAAGTTAAGGGGCCACTTAATTCCTTCCTTCTTCGAAACTAATTAATCCACAAGCAATATGTGCTTAATAGTCTCTGAATAATTACCAAGCTGGTCCCTTCTTTGCTAAGCTCAGCCCATCTGAGGCAGTCACGCAGGGTCCCAGGCACAGCACGACCCAACCAGATCCCTGTATGTGGAGATGCCTCCCCTGTCATCTTCCTCTGGCTCCCTCCTTGCCAGCAGGTAAACCAAACCCCCTCTCTTCACAATAATGTTTCTGAACATTTATTTGCTTCTTTTTTGAATGATGAGGGACATGGAAGCAGAAATAACCTCTCACTCCTACAAAGCCAGATTTTTCATGTCTAACTCAACTTCTCACTGAGCTGCAGGGGTGACTGAAGGAGGGCTGGTGGTAGGGGACTGCGCCGGCTGCATTAAATCCGGAGCTGTATGCAATTAGGCGAGTGGTGTGAGGATTTCCGGGAAGCTGCCTGTTTTAGTGCTGTGGATTAATCTGCACCCACTTCCACTCCCCACCCACCAGGGCCTTGCACTTCACAGCCATCGCCATCATCCCCATATTGTAAGAAAAGCTCACGTTTTGGTTCACAAACACCTGCGCATCTCATTTGCACTGGGAACAATTCAGTGATTTGACTTAGGAGGTATCCTCTGCCTTTTACAAATAGCAGAAATGAGGCTCCGGGAGTTGTAGTGACTCGCCCCAGGCAAAACTCAGACTCTGACGCTTCCTGACTGCAGTTCCTTGGGGGAACTACACTGCCTCACTGGGGCACCTTAAAATCTTCTGGAAATACCTTCTCCTGAGAGCTGGTGCTGGCCCGCCCACCCACCAGCCTCCACGTTGAAAGTTCCAAATTAGAGATGCCCTATTCGGTTGGGACATGGGGTCTGAGTTAAAATGTACTGCCCTTGGAAGGATAGCACCTTAAGTTTCCATGGAAGGCTAATAATACCTTGATTAGACTTTATACTGAGACTGCCCTTTACTGCGTGGAGACTGAGGGTCTAGGAAAGAAGAGGGCAGTTTTGCTGAGGACAGGAAAGGAAAGGTGGGGTGAAGCAGGCCGGCCCCCAGAACCGGAGCACTGAGAACACTCTGGGATGTGGGGTGGGGGACATGAAAGTGGACAGAGACCAGAGAAAGAGGAGGTATCAACTCCACACCTCATAATTGAGCTTCAGGGCAGCCCCATCTCCTAGAACCAACACGTGCTACCTGACTTAAAATTTCTTCCCTGCTCAGGTCTAAAAGGCCAGGGACACAGCCCATCTCAAAGAGGGACAGGCAGGACAATCAATCAGGAGCCCTAGATCTGTCCTGCACTCAGATTCTGCACCTCCACCCTTTGTCCAAGACGGACACTTTTCCCATGATTTGTGCTAACACAGCAGAAACCTGGACTCTGTTATGGGATGAGGCAAGGTATGAAGTCACAAGACATTCATTGTGGTTAGGCTCCTTCAGAAAAAATTAGGATCTTAAACAGGCTGACACTCTTCTTGTGCCCCCTTCACTTCCTCTGCAATCAGTTTCTGTGTGGCGTCATGTCTTACTCTCCCCATTCAAGCATAAACTCTGGGGGGAAAAGACTATTTCTCTTTTCATGTTTTCTTACCCAGTCTCTACCCAGCATAGATTTCCAAAGCTAATAAAGTCTGCCTTCTATGCAGAATAGTATGGAGGTTCCCTAAGATACTGAAAATAGAGCTACCATATGATCCAGCAATCCCCCTCCTGGCCATATATCTGGAGAAGAAGAAAAGTCTAATTCAAAATGATACACATACCCCTATGTTCATAGCAGCGCTATTTACAATAGCCAAGACATGGAAGCAACCTAAATGTCCATCAACAGATGAATGGATAGAGAAGATGTGGTATATATGTACAATGGAATATTAGCCATAAAAAAGAATGAAATAATGCCATTTGCAGCAATATGGATGGATCTAGAGATTATCATACTAAGTGAAGTAAGTCAGACAGAAAGACAAATACCATATGATATCACTTATATATGGAATCTTAAAAAAATGATACAGATTAAATTATTTACAAAACAGAAACAGACGCACAGACACAGAAAACAGTCTTACACTTACCAAAGGGGAAAATGGGGGAGGGATAAATTGGGACTTTGGGATTAACAGATACACACTGTTATATACATAAAATAGATAGGCAACAGGGACCTACTGTATAGCACAAGGAACTATACGTGATATCTTGTAATAACCTATAATGGAAAAGAATCTGAAAAACAATATATACATAAGATATGAGTCACTTTGTTGTACACCTGAATCATTGTAAATCAACTGTACTTCAACAAAAAAAAATAACAGTCAGCCTTGAGTGCTCTAAAAAAAAAACCTTGATTAAATACGTGGACAAAAAATGTCCATAAGCCCTTAGCCACTGCAGCTGCCCCCAACTGTGCACCCTGAGGGGATTCAAGATGAAGAAACACAGGATACTGGCCCTAGAGAGTTAAGTTACATGTCAAAGGAATGATTTCAGTGAGCCCAGACTCTTGCATTTTCCCATACATAGGAAAGCACTAAATTCATTAACTTGAGATGTCTGGTTTTCTTTAATTAACAGTAATCTTTTTTTTTTTTTTTTTTTTTGCGGTACGTGGGCCTCTCACTGTCGTGGCCTCTTCTGTTGCGGAGCACAGGCTCCGGATACGCAGGCTCAGCGGCCATGGCTCACAGGCCCAGTCGCTCCTCAGCATGTGGGATCTTCCCAGACCGGGGCACGAACCCGCGTCCCCTGCATTGGCAGGCGGACTCTCAACCACTGCGCCACCAGGGAAGCCCTAACAGTAATCTTTTGATGTTGCAACGACCTGGTTTTTGTTGCAATACCCCCTCTATATCCTGCTCCTCCCTTACCTCTTCAGAGCAGTCCCTCAGAGGCTGCCTCCCAGGCTTAAGTCCTCAGCAAGTTTCCACCAAATAAAACACAATTCTCAACTTTTAGGTTGTAAAATTTTTTTCAGTCGACAAACAGATGAAAGCAAAGGCTGGCAGAATATTCCACCCCAAAATATGTCACTTTGGTATAAGAATTATTTTATATTGAAGGCAGTTGAGAAGAAGTAGATACAAGAAAAACTCTTTGCCTCCCCGCCACATTTACCTAAAAGCAGGACATAAATTTACAAACATGGCCCCCTACCCTCTCTACCAGGAAAGAAAAAGTTTAATCACCCCTCACCCTGAACAAATTTAAACCCTTATCAATGGAGAAGGCATGGACCTAAATCTGTATTACAGTCTCTTGTTACCTATACTTTTCCTGGTCACCTCCTCATATCTGCCCCCTCAACACACGCACCTTTCTTTCCTTTGTCTTTAGTAGAAGATGCTATATAAGATGGAGTTTTAAGCCACCTGTGAGAGTTACTCATTTTCCCTTGGGTATCTCTCATGTATACATGAGTTATACATGTTCTTCAAAACAACATTCAGCTAAGTAAATTTAAAGGTCTAACTGGCTTTATTCAATAATTCATGAATCAAGCAGCATCCCATCTAGCAAACAGAATGGAGCTCTGAGGAGGTGTACAAAATGGAAGGATTCTATAGGTAGAAGGCAGCAGGAAAAGGAAGTTTCTAATAAAGAGTGGATTGTTTCAGTCAAGGTCACCTTCCTGTGGGGGGGGTGGAAGGAGTCTATCAGGTGGATTACCTCACTAGAGCTGACCAGGAAATTCCAGATTGACTGGTTAAAGTTCACACTCCTAGGAGAGGCTGACAGTGCAGTTAGATCAGGTGTTATGTCTTTGTTGGCTGACCTGGGACTTAGCACAGGTGACTCCATTGTGGGCCTGTTGTTTCTTTCTTTTCTTTCTTTTTTTTTTTAATAATTCCTCCCTTTTGATCAGACTCTCAGCTTACACGAGAGATGAAAATTTAATGCATTAGCATCACTCCCAGCTACTGGTCTACAGTTCCTGTTTCTTTTATTGATCCGCTGTGTGCTAGTCACAGGTCTTGACATTTTTTGCTGAATCTCTGTGGTCTTCACAGGTCAGGACTTCAGATTCACATTTTGAAAGTTGGTTATGCTCTTTGTTCCCTTTTTGACATTTAGGCCTTAGGGAGATCACTTGCTTGGTGGTTAGCAGCTGCAAACATGCATTTAAAGATTTCGAGAGAATAACAACGCACTGGGGGAGACACCTACGATCATTATAAGCAGGATAATGCCCAATGTTTGGAGTGCACTTCAGAGCCGTAGTCTCCAAACCAAACCAATCAAAATCAAATAAGTCCAAGAAGGACCCCATTTTGAAGGAGTCACCTTTTTAAGCCAGTGGCTTGCTCAGTGATCTTGTGTAACCGAGTTTCATTTCCCCAGAAGTGTTAAACCAGGAGCAGCAGGTGATGTTGGCCACAGCACAGACACCTCCTTGCTCAGCTAAAAGATAATCAAGGATAATATCCTAATATCAGGAACAACTTTGGCCAGAGAGTCTAAGGATTTTTGTTGGGCAACTATTGCTTTAGCAGCGGATTCTGCAATATCTTCAAGAGTTAAGGAAAGTTCCTGATCATAGACTCATTTGCGCTTTCTCTTAGCCCGGGCACTAGGGATCTGCCCGGGAAAGCTAATTTTGAATCATGAATGCCTCTGGGTAATTCCCATTTGGAGTCTGTGGCTTAAGACTGGAAAGGTGACAGCCATGTAGGCCAGTAAAAGTAAAGGACTGTAGACTGCACAGGTGATTCTATTCTTGTTATCCTTGCTTTGTGTCTCTTTCTTTGTACAGAGCCTGGAAACAAGTTCCCCAGGTTTGGGGTTGTTAACAAGAGACAGGGAAATGGACCCCAGGGTCAGGAAGTCTGACAAAATAGAGAGGGGGCTGTGTTTATTCCAGATAAACTGAGGCGTTGGAAATCAGGGAGAAATTTGTAATGGGCAGAACTAGAAGATTATGGTGACATTGGGAATAGAAGAAAAATTGGTCATAGTGAGGACCACAGGGTCTCCAGCATCTTGGACGTATCAGAGTTTTCTATGACAAATCCAGCAGTCTGAAAGATTACCCCCACTAGCAATGTCCAGGGAGATGGCATTATTTTTACAGGCTAATGCCAGAGTAAAGGAAAGAAAGAAAAGAAGAAAGGGTTTTATGTTTAATTAAAGTAGGAAGTCTTGATCCAACATCTTGGGTAGAAGCATTCTACGTCAATGTCAGTTACTTCTCTTCCTCATCAATTGATTCAAATCTCCAACCTCGGAATAAGATCAGATGTCAGGTGGAGCTTCCTATATCTGTGATATGTGTAGCCAAGGTTCAAGTCCCTGAAGTTTAGCTGCCATCTAGATAGTGAGGAAGACCTGGCATAGTCCCTTCCAAGAAAAGTCAAGGGTAGTCTTTGTTTTCAGCGATTCCCAAGAGGGATGGGAAAAAATTGGAAATGTTAGTTTGGAGAGCTATAGCCAGATATCTGAGGAAACTAGAAGAATTTAGGGCCCAGTCCAGCCATAGGTATATGGCAAAACTTCAAAGGCAATCAACATGACCAGAATCCAACATAGACAAAGGTGCAAACAATTTTTTCTCTCTACAATTACCTAATTATTATTTTTTTTTACAAAAGATAATCACAGTAAAACTCATTTGTTTGCACTAAATTTGGCCTGATTATCTACACAAGTACAGCAAGAACAGTGATCAACCGTGTAAGATCCTTTTAAGACTGCTTTGCTGGGGCCTTGTAAGCAAAGTACCAGGTCGATTTCTCCAAGGGGCTTTATTGTCTCTGTAAAGCCAATCTTAGTTCCTTAAAACTGTCTGATCATATCTGAGTCTATGCACATCTCTCTCAAAGATGACATTCCAGCCAAAGCCTTAGTAGTATGGCCAATGTTTCCAATTGTGTCTTATTACAAGGAGAACAGATCCTTATTGAAATTACACAAGTAACTATGTTGCCGTGAAAAGAATAGACAAGAGTTTCTGAATTCTGGAGTGATCAGGTAAGGAGTAAAAGTAAATGTTTCATCTTCGTTTATGAAGGTATACTTTACCAAATAGCTATAGGTCATAGGTAGCTTAAGAGAAAAAGTTTCCTTAAATCTGGAAAAACAAAGCATTAAAGAACCAGCAATGTTTCAAACAAGAAGTCATAAAAATTATAAGCATCCTCCACAGTTTATACAGTCCCATGTTATTAATTCTTGTTCCGCTTGAATCCAGTTTTTCCATTAGTTCTGGAAATTCTAACCCAGTTTGGTTTTATGATCTTAAAGTTATCAGAAACCTGTGCTTGTCAACGTCTTTTCTGTGAATCTCCTTGAAGATGCCCATACAAATACAACATAAAGAAGACTTACTAAAACTTATTTGGCAATGATTTCCATGCAACTTAACATATCAAATAAGCCTAATTTATAGTTCAACATCTCTCTTTTTATAAGGAGAGAAAACAAATCTCTTGAGATGTTCCAGGGGCCTTCTGAAAAATCCCAAAGTTATATCAAGGTTAAAAAGAAAAAACAAAAACGAACACTTCATTTAGAATCTGATTTGGGGAAGTTTGTCAAAAATACCAAAAGATTTTAACACACTTGGTCAAATAGGATCTCAAGTCACTGTGAAACAATACTTAGTCATCCTTGAGAGAAAAACTCAAATTCTAATTTTGCACCAGCTTACTTTTGATATTAAAAAGTATTTAAATTAATTAAATTCATTCTAATCGTAGCCAACGTGACGGCACATTAAAATTTCTTTCCAAAGTTTCCTTTTCCACAAACCTTTTACAACTTTCTTTTTTACATTCAGATTTTGTCCTGTTCTTCCTCTTTCCCATCCTGAAAGAAGCAGCCTCACTTTAGGACAGAATTACTTTCTTTTTCCTCAACAACAACAAAATGCATCTCCATTCTTCATACTGATCTCTGATGGCCTCCACCTGCAGCGGCTTCAAGCAGGATTTTGGTTCCCTGGCCAGAGATTGAAGTTAGGCCGTGGCAGTGAGTGTGCTGAGTACTAGCCACCAGACCACGAGGGCCAGTAGCCAGTGACAAGGCCCTGGCCCGTTGGCTTTGTAAAAATGAATTTCCACAAAAAGACGGAAAGCAGTGAAACAAGTCAACTGTTTATTTGGAGGAAAAAGAGTACGTGTGAGTAGACTCACAATGGCATGCTCAGAGAAAGAGCTGTGCCCTTGCAGTAGTTTGAATCACTTATATGGGGCATTTCTTCCAGGTTTCTTATGGCCAGTCATCTTGCTTTGCCTGGCTCTGAGCTCGTATTTGGTTTATCTCAGGGTCCTCCCATGTGTGCATGCACATCTCTTAGCCAAGATGGATTCCAGCGAAGAAGCCTATGGGTAGGTTGACATCACCTACTGTGAGGTGGTTCCCCCTCCCTTTTTGGATGCTGAGGAGCCTTTCTATGCATGTGTAGTTGGGAAGGTCTCCTTGACCTTGAGAATGAGAAATATATTGTCTCTTTACCTTTTATCTGGGCAGGGCTCAGCTCCTTCTTGCTCCTGTCCCCCGACAGGGGACAAACTCCAGCTGCTCAGCCTGGGACCCATCTATCTCCTGCCTTAATACCTTCTTTTACCACAAACACGCATTCTATTTTCCTTGCATATGAAGATGTTTCCCTAATTATCTCTAGTGGATTTAATTACATATATTAGAATGTTAAACCCTTAAAAATCTAATTTCTATTAAAAATTAAGAAGTAAGCAATTGTAAACCGCCTTTAATACTAGCATTCTGTGACTTGGCAAATTTATAAATACCTTTTATAATTTCTAGAAACATATGCTTTCTCATAGTAAATTTTTTAGTATGTCACAAAACACGTTTACTAAAGGACACAAATATCTTTAGTTCCTCTGAAAAAGGAAGACAAAAGTGGATAAACCTGTGTTCAGTACTTAATGTTTCAGTATTTTATCTTATTTTAAAATGATCTAGATACTTAATGAGTTCCCCTTATTTAACCTAACTCAGCAGAACTCTAAGATTTCAAATTATAAAATTTTAGAAATTACTTTTATTTATTTATTTTTTAAATTAATTTATTTTTGGCTGTGTTGGGTCTTCACTGCTGATACTTAATGAGTTCCCCTTATTTAACCTAACTCAGCAGAACTCTAAGATTTCAAATTATAAGATTTTAGAAATTACTTTTATTTATTTATTTTTTAATTAATTAATTTATTTTTGGCTGTGTTGGGTCTTCGCTGCTGGGCACAGGCTATCTCTAGTTGCAGCGAGCGGGAGCTGCTCTTCGTTGCGGTGCACGGACTTCTCATTAGGGTGGCTTCTCTTACTGCAGATCATGGGCTCTAGGCTCACAGGCTTCGATAGCTGTGGTGCACAGGCTCAGTAGTTGTGGTACGCAGGCTCATTAGCTGTGGCGCACAGGCTTAGTTGCTCCAAGGCATGTGGGATCTTCCCCGACCAGGGCTTGAACCCGTGTCCCATGCATTGTCAGGCAGATTCTTAACCACTGTGCCACCAGGGAAGCCCAGAAATTACTTTTATTTTTCTTTAATTTAACTTTTTTATGCAGCAGATTCTTATTAGTTACCTATTTTATACATATTAGTGTATATATGTCAATCTCAATCCCCCAATTCATTCCACCACCAACCCCCTGCCGCTTTCCCTCCTTGGTGCCCATACATTTGATCTCTACATCTGTGTCTCTATTTCTGCCTTGCAAACTGGATCATCTGTACCATTTTTCTAGATTCCACATATATGCATTAATATACAATACTTGATTTTCTCTTTTTGACTTACTTCACTCTGTATGACAGTCTCTAGATCCATCCACGTCTCTACAAATGACCCAATTTTGTTCCTTTTTATGGCTAATATTCCATCGTATATATATCTTCTTTATCCATTGTCTGTCGATGGGCATTTAGGTTGCTTCCATGTCCTGGCTATTGTAAACAGTGCTGCAATGAACACTGGGGTGCATGTGTCTTTTTGAATTATGGTTTTCTGTGGGTATATGCCCAGTAGTGGGATTGCTGGGTCATATGGTAGTTCTATTTTTAGTTTTTTAAGGAACCTCCATACTGATCTCCATAGTTGCTGTATCTATTTACATTCCCATCAACAGTGCCAGAGGGTTCCCTTTTCTCCACATCCTCTCCAGCATTTATTGTTTGTAGATTTTTTGATGATGGCCATCCTAACCAGTATTGAGGTGATACCTCGTTGTACTTTTGATTTGCATTTCTCTAATAATTAGGGATGTTGAGCATCTTTTCATGTGCCTGTTGGCAATCTGTATGTCTTCTTTGCAGAAATGTCTGTTTAGGTCTTCTGCCCATTTTTTAATTGGGTTGTTTGTTTTTTTAACATTGACCTGCATGAGCTGTTTATATATTTTGGAGATTAATCTTTTGTCCATTGATTCATTTGCAAATATTTTTCCCATTCTGAGGGTTGTCTTTCCATCTTGTTTGTAGGTTCCTTTGTTGTGCAAAAGTTTTTAAGTTTCATTAGGTCCCATATGTTTATTTTTATTTCCATTACTCTAGGAGGTTGGTCAAAAAAGATCTTGCTGTGATTTATGTCAGTGTTCTTCCTATGTTTTCCTCTAAGAGTTTTATAGTGTCCGGTCTTACAATTAGGTCTTTAATCCATTTTGAGTTTATTTTTGTGTATGGTGTTAGGGAGTGTTCTAATTTCATTCTTTTACATGTGGCTGTCCAGTTTTCCCAGCACCACTTATTGAAGAGGCTGTCTTTTCTCCACTGTATATCCTTGCCTCCTGTGCCATAGATTAGTTGACCACAGGTGCGTGGGTTTATCTCTGGGCTTTCTGTCCTGTTCCATTGATCTATGTTTCTGTTTTTGTGCCAGTGCCATACTGCCTTGATGACTGTCGCTTAGGGAGTTGGTAATAGTGTGATGTTTCATGGTGCATCTCATTGCATGGAAATTTTCTTAATGTTTGTGAGTGACCTAGTGTCAATCTAACTCATTTTCCATGACCAGCTTATCCTAACGTGAGAGTCTTTGGGAGGTGGCAAGCACTCTAACAGCTTTTCAAGGCTCGACCCAGGCTCACCAATTTTTTTTTTTCCCCACCCAATCCCCCCAGGCTCACCAATTTTTGTAGCTTTTTGGCTTCCAAGATTCCCACTGGAAATAGCCTTTACCTACCCAAAACCCACTGGACCCAGTACAGCTGAACTCAGTTGAATTTTTAAGTCAGACCCACTAGGACTCTGGACCCGGTCCATTTTTTAAGTCAGACTCAGTTCATCTCTGGCCAGTAACCACCAACTGTTCCCAATGTGAAATCTGGGGATTTGGGAAACCAGCAGACCCCAAAGAATAGAGACTGCAGAGAATCCATCATGAAATATAGAGAATCCCAACCAATGGGGAGTTGTGATTGCCACCAGTAGTTCCCACTGTGGAATCTGGGGAAGAATTCCAAACAAATGGGGAGCTGCAGACTAAACTGCCAGCAGCTCCCAGCATGGAATCTGGGGACAGAACCAAGAGCTTTGTTTTCCAATCAAATGGGGAACATTGGAAAGCCAGTGAGATCAGGAACTTGACTCAAAAAGAGCCTACCTCAGAACCAAGAGGAACTTACCCATGGTCCTCAGAAACAGCAAGAAAGACAGAAAACTCAAAGAGTTCAACGCGTACCACACCTGCATTTCTCATTGTCCCCAAAGCCATCAGAAATCTCCTTCAATCCCACTGCTGCCACCAAATCTATTAAGAAACAAAATTCAACAGAGTAAATTTAAAGACCTAATTGGCTTTATTCAGTGATTTATCAATTGGACAGCATCCTAACTAGCAAATAGAACGCAGCTCCAAGGAGCTGTACAAGTTGGAAGGTTTTTATAGAAGCGGACAGAAAAAGGAAGTTTCTATCAAAGAGTGCATTGTTTTAGTCAAGGTTACCATCCTATGGGAGATGGCAAGGGGCTATCAGGGGGATTACCTCATTAGTGCTAACCAGGTAATTCAAGATTGACTGGTTAAAATTCACCTTCCTGGGAGAGGCTGAAACTGCAGTTAGGTTAGATATTAAGTCTTGGTTTGCTGACCTGGGACTTAGCACAAGTGACTCCATTTTTAAGGCCGTTGTTTCTTTTTTTCCTTTCTTGTTTTTTAAACAATATTAATAAATTTCAGTTTGTTTTTCTCTTGTTAATCTGTCTTTTGTTATAGGGGCCCCAGCTGGAACTTTGAAGACTAGAATAAAATTATTTTTCCTCCCCTACAAAAGAAATGAATAAATTTAAGCTCTCTTCCCAAACACTGGACACTTTGGTCATGTCTTATGGAGGGTAGGGACTGGGTTTTATCTCTCTCTGCATCTGAAGCACTGACATGATGCCAATTGGCAATAAATGCTGTTGAAACATCCATTTGATGTTGCTCATCCATAAACCTTGTCTCATCGTCACAGTTCCTCAGGCTTTCTGTGGAGCATTTGTGTTGTGTGCATGCATTCAGGGTCTGGGGGCTTGAGTCCTTCACTAGGAGGCAACTGACATTCTCTGTGCTGCTGTTCACCTGCTTACTGCCACCACAATCTGATGCTTCCATTGCTTCTCCTCCTTCCCATGTAGCATCTTTTCCTACAGGTCCCAATGTCTAAACTCTTTCCTTTAGATGCTTTCTCCAGGCTGCTCCTCACTCTCTTACTCCCAGATTGACTCCTCTCCACCACCCCAGTTTATCTAAATCCTTTGCTAGCCACTCAGGCTGCACTGACAGTGGAGGCTCCATTTTTAAACTCTTATTGCTTTTACAGTCTGAGCCCCATGGTTTAGCCCTTTAGTCAGTGGTGAGCTCTATTATCTTTGGTTACTTATGTTCCACAAAAGCAAGATGAACTTCCTTATCCTCTAACCCTCCCTCCAGCAGGGGGAACAGAAAATGTGCTCAATTAATAGTAACACATTTATTTTCATGCATTGGGCCTACAAATGAGAAGGAAGTATATACGATCATGAAATATTTCTCAAAGGTGGGTCTCAAATCACCTAAGTCATATTCTCCTCCACAGGGAGTAGATGGGACCTTGTTAAACATTCTTATTCCTGGCTCTTGCCTCAAGCCCATCAGGCTTTTTTTTTTTTTTTTTTTGGCTGTGCTTGGTCTCAGTTGCAGCACTGTGCACACAGGATCTTTAGTTGTGACACGCAGGATCTTTTAGTTGCAGCATGTGGGATCTAGTTCCCTGACCAGGGATCTAACCTAGGCCCCCTGCATTGGGAGCATGGAGTCTTAACCACTGACCCACCAAGAAAGTCCCGCCCATCAGGATCTTTGAGGGTAAGTCCAGGATCTGAGTTTTAACAAACTACCCCAGGTGATTCTTATGTTTACCAGTTTGAGAGCTAAAGGAATAGTGGTTCAAGCCTGGGACTCGGAACTGACTGACTTGGAACTGACTTGGAACTGGGGTTGATTCTTGGCCTATTTTTTTCTCTGTGCTTCACTATATCATGCATAAACTGGAGGCAAAAATAGTCCCCACCTCAAAGGATTGTTGTGAAGATTACTGAAGAAAAGTACTTAGCATGGGGTTTGGCACAGAGTAAGTGCTCAATAAACAAGCACTTTTTTTTAAAAACATCTTTATTGGAGTATAATTGCTTTACAATGGTGTGTTAGTTTCTGCTTTATAACAAAGTGAATCAGTTATACATATACATATGATCCCATATCTCTTCCCTCTTGCATCTCCCTCCCTCCCACCCTCCCTATCCCACCCCTCTAGGTGGTCACAAAGCACCGAGCTGATCTCCCTGTGCTCTGCGGCTGCTTCCCACTAGCTATCTATTTTACGTTTGGTAGTGTATATATGTCCATGCCACTCTCTCACTTTGTCACAGCTTACCCTTGCCCCTCCCCATATCCTCAAGTCCATTCTCTAGTAGGTCTGTGTCTTTATTCCTGTCTTACCCCTAGGTTCTTTTTTTTTTTTTTTGCGGTACGCAGGCCTCTCACTGTTGCAGCCTCTCCCGTTGCGGAGCACAGGCTCCGGATCTGCAGGCTCAGTGGCCATGGCTCACGGGCCCAGCCGCTCCGCGGCACGTGGGATCTTCCCAGACCGGGGCACGAACCCGTGTCCCCTGCATTGGCAGGCAGACTCTCAACCACTGCGCCACCAGGGAAGCCCTACCCCTAGGTTCTTCATGACCTTTTTTTTTTTTCTTAGATTCCATATATACGTGTTAGCATACGGTATTTGTTTTTCTCTTTCTGACTTACTTCACTCTGTGTGACAGTCTCTAGGTCCACCCACCTCACTACAAATAACTCAATTTCGTAAACAAGCACTTTTGATGAAGGAAATGTTTCTTTACAATCCTCGATGTTTCCTTCCATGTGGAGGGAGCTCCATTAACATAACATTCCTGGCACATCTCTACCCCATCAGTCAGGGTGGAGAGGAGTGATACCACAGTGATCAATGTGGCAGAAGCAAAACGACCATGCCTGTCCCAATTGCCTCTTCTTCCTCTTAGGAATGAACTAGCCCCAAAGAGTACAAACTCTCTCTTGTTCCTCCAGAGACAGACTGTCCTTGTAGGAGAATGGGAGTGGGGTCTCAAGGAAGGAGGTGGGGGTAGAGGAAGAAGCCTATGCAACCCTGATCCACCTTGATGTGCTCTTCCCAGCCCCAGCTCTGCTAAATCCGGAGTTCAGTAGTAGGAAGCTGTAGTGACATGTCTCCGGTTACTGTCACTGCCAGTGACCCACTGGAGACTTTGTGTTTCCCATCTCCTCCACTCTGGGCTTTTCAGGTTTAGAAGTCCAAGTTTGGGGTGTGTCGGTGGGGGGGGGGTCCATTCCCACAAGAGAATATAGCAAAAGAACTGCTGAACTATAAGTAATGGCTACTGCCAGGACACTTGGGTTTTGCTGTGCCAGGGAACTTGACAAGAAGTAGAGTTACCGTCTTGGCAGGAGAAACTGACCCTGACCAGTAGGAGGAGGCAGGGTTGCTGTACACGTGGGGGTACAGAGGAATCTGGTGCCCCAGGTCATCTGTTCTGCATCTCTTGGCATCCCCTTAACCAATTTTAATGTTAAATCGACAACTTCAGCGACCATAGCCTGAGGAAGGTATGGCGCCCAGGGACAAGTGTCATCAGGGATGATAGTCTTAGTCACACCACCTGGCCACCCACTTAGACCAGCAGAGGTGTTTTCTGAGGATGTGGGAGACTGAACATCAGTTGTGGCCTCAAGACCAGCTCCTGTGATGGGAGCTATAGTTTGTCCCACTAACACTTTTCTTATATGTCTGTGCCAGGAAAAGAGGTCTGCCAGCATCCTGGAGAAGCTGCTTCCAGAAACTGAAAGAAGAAGTAGATTCATGCAGTGGACACTCTCGTGAGCTGCCAGGGCTTACTGTGAGGACCAAACGACTGTTCCCCTCTCTGCGTGGGTGCTGCTGGCTGACAGCCCTCAACCAACAGCCCGCTCTGGGAATTGTCCTTGACAATATCGCTGTCTTCCAAAGTCATGCCCTTTGCCAGAGGCAGCCTGAACCCTGTGACTGGCCTATATAAAAGTATAAAGACCCAGCATGCTCCAAGGAGCTGGCTGAGGCCTCTGATAAGACCGCATCATTGCTGCTTTTCTCTGCCCACCCTGCTTTCTTTCCGCTTCTGCCTATGGTTGTAGATCCTGAGAGAACTCCCTAAAGGACCTCCTGCAACCTAATCTCCAGCTCAGATGTTGCTTCCCACCATCCTGCAACAGACACCCATTTTGCTCTCACTAAACCATGTTCTCCAATCTAGTCTTTATCCACAACTAAGATGATATCTGGCCTACATCTACCTTACTCTTTACCTTATTTCTTTTTATTATTTTTATTTTTGGCTGCGTTGGGTCTTCGTTGCTGCACACGGGGCTTCTCTAGTTGCAGCGAGTGGGTCCGCTCTTCCTTGCAGTGCATGGACTTCTCATTGTGGTGGCTTCTCTTGTTGTGGAGCACCAGTTCTAGGCACACGGGCTTCAGTAGTTGTGGCATACAGGCTCAGTAGTTGTGGCTTGTGGGCTCCAGGGTGCAGACTCAGTAGTTGTGGCACATGGGCTCTAGAGCGCAGGCTCAGTAGTTGTGGCGCACGGGCTTAGTTGCTCGATGGCATGTGGGATCTTCCCAGACCAGGGATCGAACCCGTGTGCCCTGCATTGGCAGTCAGATTCTTAACCACTGTGCCACCAGGGAAGTCCTCTTTGCCTTATTTCTGATTCAGAATATGGACAGGATTGGAGGCACTATTTATTGGACTGCTTTAAAATCTTAACAGCCATTATTATCAGAAAATCCACGAAAGGCCAGTGCACAGAGGCAAGCAGGACACCAACCTTGTCACTGTCATGTGGACCATCATTTACAGAACAAGAACCAGGCCAAGGGCCTGGGGTTCAGGGAAGCCAGGAATGGACTCAACCACAGTGAGAGGGAATTTAATTTCTGACTTTATCCTCATAAGCAGCCTCACTGTAGGATCTTTCAGCCAAGAATCAGGCCAAGAGTTTCCTGACAATAATAAAGGACAGGGGAGAATCGGGAAGATGGCGGAAGAGTAAGACGCGGAGATCACCTTCCTCCCCACAGATGCACCAGAAATACATCTACATGTGGAGCAACTCCTACAGAACACCTACTGAACGCTGGCAGAAGACCTCAGACCTCCCAAAAGGCAAGAGACTCCCCACGTACCTGAGTAGGGCAAAAGAAAAAAGAATAAACAGAGACAAAAGGAGAGGGACGGGACCTGCACCAGTGGGAGGGAGCTGTGAAGGAGGAAATGTTTCCACACGCTAGAAGCCCCTTCGCGGGCGGAGACTGCGGGTGGCGGAGGGGGGAAGCTTTGGAGCCGTGGAGGAGAGCACAGCCACAGGGGTGCGGAGGACAAGCGGAGAGATTCCCGCACGGAGGATCAGTGCCGACCCGCACTCACCAGCCCGAGATGCTGGTCTGCTCACCGCCGGCGCGGGCGGGGCTGCGAGCTGAGGCTCGGGCTTCGGTCGGAGGCAGGGAGAGGACTGGGGTTGGCGGCGTGAACACAGCCTGCGGGGGTTAGTGCGCCACGGCTAGCCGGGAGGGAGTCCGGGAAAAGTCTGGACCTGCCGAAGAGTCAAGAGACCTTTTCTTGCCTCTTTGTTTCCTGGTGGGCGAGGAGAGGGATTAAGAGCGCTGCTTAAAGGAGCTCCAGAGACGGGCGCGAGCCGCGGCTATCAGCAGGGACCCCAGAGACGGGCATGAGATGCTAAGGCCGCTGCTGCCGCCACCAAGAAGCCTGGGTGCGAGCACAGGTCACTATCCACACCCCCCTTCCGGGGAGCCTGTGCAGCCCGCCACTGCCAGCGTCCCGGGATCCAGGGTTAACTTCCCCGGGAGAACGCACGGCGCGCCTCAGGCTGGTGCAACGTCACGGTGGACTCTGCCGCCGCAGGCTCGCCCCGCACTCCATGCCCCTCCCTCCCCCTCGGCCTGAGTGAGCCACAGCTGCCGAATCAGCTGCTCCTTTAACCTCGTCCTGTCTGAGCAAAGAACACATGCCCTCAGGCGACCTACACGCAGAGGCGGGGCCAAATCCAAAGCTGAGCCCCGGGAGCTGTGCGAACAAAGAAGAGAAAGGGAAATCTCTCCCAGCAGCCTCAAGAGCAGCGGATTAAAGCTCCACAATCACCTTGATGTACCTGCATCTGTGGAATACCTGAATAGACAACGAATCATCCCAAATAGAGGAGGTGGACTTTGAGAGCAAGATAGATTATTTTTTCCCCTTTTCCTCTTTCTGTGAGTGTGTATGTGTATGATTCTGTGTGAGATTTTGTCTGTACAGCTTTGCTTTCACCATTTGTCCTAGGTTTCTATCCGTTTTCTTTTTCTTCTTTAAAAAAATTTTTTTCTTAATAATTATTTTTTATTTTAATATCTTTATTTTATTTATCTTTATTTTATCTTCTTTCTTTCCTTCTTTCTTTCCTTCTTTCCTTCTTTCTTTCCTTCTTTCTTTCTTTCTTTCTCTCTCTCTCTCTCTCTCTTTCTTTCTTTCTTTCTTTCTCTCTTTCTCTCTTTCTTTCTTTCTTTTTTTCCTCCCTTTTATTCTGCGCCGTGTGGATGAAAGGCTCTTGGTGCTGCAGCCAGGAGCCAGTGCTGTGCCTCTGAGGTGGGAGAGCCAACTTCAGGACACTGGTCCACAAGAGACCTCCCAGCTCCACATAATATCTAACGGCAAAAATCTCCCAGAGATCTCCATCTCAACACAAGCACCCAGCTTCACTCAACGACCAGCAAGCTATAGTGCTGGACACCCTATGCCAAACAACTAGCAAGACAGGAACACAAGCCCACCCATTAGCAGAGAGGCTGCCTAAAATCAAAATAAGTCCACAGACACCCCAAAACACACCACCAGACGTGGACCTGCCCACCAGAAAGACAAGATCCAGCCTCAACCACCAGAACACAGGCACTAGTCCCCTCCACCAGGAAGCCTACACAACCCACTGAACCAACTTTAGCCACTGGGGACAGACACCAAAAACAATGGGAACTACGAACCTGCAGCCTGCAAAAAGGAGACCCCAAACACAGTAAGATAAGCAAAATGAGAAGACAGAAAAACACACAGCAGATGAAGGAGCAAGGTGAAAACCCACCAGACCTAACAAATGAAGAGGAAATAGGCAGTCTACCTGAAAAAGAATTCAGAATAATGATAGTAAAGATGATCCAAAATCTTGGAAATAGAATAGACAAAATGCAAGAAACATTTCACAAGGACCTAGAAGAACTAAAGATGAAACAAGCAATGATGAACAACACAATAAAATAAATTAAAAATACTCTAGATGGGATCAATAGCAGAATAACTGAGGCAGAAGAACGGATAAGTGACCTAGAAGATAAAATAGTGGAAATAACTACTGCAGAGTAGAATAAAGTAAAAGAATGAAAAGAACTGAGGACAGTCTCAGAGACCTCTGGGGCAACATTAAACACACCAACATTCGAATTATAGGGGTTCCAGAAGAAGAAGAGAAAAAGAAAGGGACTGAGAAAATATTTGAAGAGATTATAGTTGAAAACTTCCCTAATATGGGAAAGGAAATAGTTAATCAAGTCCAGGAAGCACAGAAAGTCCAATACAGGATAAATCCAAGGAGAAACACGCCAAGACACATATTAATCAAACCGTCAAAAATTAAATACAAAGAAAACATATTAAAAACAGCAAGGGAAAAACAACAAATAACACACAAGGGAATCCCCATAAGGTTAACAGCTGATCTTTCAGCAGAAACTCTGCAAGCCAGAAGGGACTGGCAGGACATATTTAAAGTGATGAAGGAGAAAAACCTACAACCAAGATTACACTACCCAGCAAGGATCTCATTCAGATTTGATGGAGAAATTAAAAGCTTTACAGACAAGCAAAAGCTGAGAGAGTTCAGCACCACCAAACCAGCTTTATGACAACTGCTAAAGGAACTTCTCTAGGCAAGAAACACAAGAGAAGGAAAAGACCTACAATAACAAACCCAAAACAATTAAGAAAATGGGAATAGGAACATACATATCGATAATTACCTTAAATGTAAATGGACTAAATGCTCCCACCAAAAGGCACAGATTGGCTGAATGGATACAAAAACAAGACCCATATATATGCTGTCTACAAGAGACCCACTTCAGACCTAGAGACACATATAGACTGAAAGTAAGGGGATGGAGAAAGATATTCCATGCAAATGGAAACCAAAAGAAAGCTGGAGTAGCAATTCTCATATCAGACAAAATAGACTTTAAAATAAAGACTATTAGAAGAGACAGAGAAGGACAGTACATAATGATCAAAGGATCAATCCACGAAGAAGATATAACAATTGTAAATATTTATGCACCCAACATAGGAGCACCTCAATACATAAGGCAAATACTAACAGCCATAAAAGGGGAAATCGACAGTAACACATTCATAGTAGGGGACTTTAACACCCCACTTTCACCAATGGACAGATCATCCAAAATGAAAATAAATAAGGAAACACAAGCTTTAAATGATACATTAAACAAGATGGACTTAATTGACATTTATAGGACATTCCATCCAAAAACAACAGAATACACATTTTTCTCAAGTGCTCATGGAACATTCTCCAGGATAGATCATATCTTGGGTCACAAGTCAAGCCTTGGTAATTTAAGAAAATTGAAATCATATCAAGTACCTTTTCTGACCACAATGCTATGAGACTAGGTGTCAATTACAGGAAAAGATCTGTAAAAAATACAAACACATGGAGGCTAAACAATACACTACTTAATAACGAAGTGATCACTGAAGAAATCAAGGAGGAAATCAAAAAATACCTAGAAACAAATGACAATGGAGACACGACGACCCAAAACCTATGGGATGCAGCAAAAGCAGTTCTAAGAAGGAAGTTTATAGCAATACAATCCTAACTTAAGAAACAGAAAACATCCCTAATAAACAACTAACCTTGCACCTAAAGCAATTTGAGAAAGAAGAACAAAAAAACCCCAAAGTTAGCAGAAGGAAAGAAATCATAAAGATCAGACCAGAAATAAATGAAAAAGCAATGAAGGAAACGATAGCAAAGATCAATAAAACTAAAATCTGGTTCTTTGAGAAGATAAACAAAATTGATAAACCGTTAGCCAGACTCATCAAGAAAAAAAGGGAGAAGACTCAAATCAATAGAATTAGAAATGAAAAAGGAGAAGTAACAACTGATACTGCAGAAATACAAAGGATCATGAGAGATGACTACAAGCAACTCTATGGCAATAAAATGGACAATCTGGAAGAAATAGACAAATTCTTAGAAATGCACAACCTGCCAAGACTGAATCAGGAAGAAATAGAAAATAAAAACAGACCAATCACAAGCACTGAAATTGAAACTGTGATTAAAAATCTTCCAACAAACAAAAGCCCAGGACCAGATGGCTTCACAGGCGAATTCTATCAAACATTTAGAGAAGAGATAACACCTATCCTTCTCACACTCTTCCAAAATATAGCAGTGGGAGGAACACTCCCCAACTCATTCTACGAGGCCACCATCACCCAGATACCAAAACCAGACAAGGATGTCACAAAGAAAGAAAACAACAGGCCAGTATCACTGATGAACATAGATGCAAAAATCCTCAACAAAATACTAGCAAACAGAATCCAACAGCACATTAAAAAGATCATACACCATGATCAAGTGGGGCTTATTCCAGGAATGCAAGGATTCTTCAATATACGCAAATCAATCAACGTGATTAACCATATTAACAAATTGAAGGAGAAAAACCATATGATCATCTCAATACATGCAGAGAAAGCTTTCGGCAAAATTCAACACCCATTTATGATAAAAACCCTGCAGAAAGTAGGCAAGAGGGAACTTTCCTCAACATAATAAAGGCCATATATGACAAAACCCACAGCCAACATCGTCCTCAATGGTGAAAAACTGAGAGAATTTCCAGTAAGACCAGGAACAAGACAAGGTTGCCCACTCTCACCACTCTTATTCAACATAGTTTTGGAAGTTTTAGCCACAGCAATCAGAGAAGAAATGGAAATAAAAGGAATCCAAATCGGAAAAGAAGAAGTAAAGCTGTCACTGTTTGCAGATGACATGATACTATACATAGAGAATCCTAAAGATGCTACCAGAAAGCTAGTAGAGCTAATCAATGAATTTGGTAAAGTAGCAGGATACAAAATTAATGCACAGAAATCTCTGGCATTCCTATACACTAATGATGAAAAATCTGAAAGTGAAATCAAGAAAACACTCCCATTTACCACTGCAACAAAAAGAATAAAATACCTAGGAATAAACCTACCTAAGGAGACAAAAGACCTGTATGCAGAAAATTATAAGACACTGATGAAAGAAATTAAAGATGATACAAATAGATGGAGAGATATACCATGTTCTTGGATTGGAAGAATCAACACTCTGAAAATGACTGTACTACCCAAAGCAATCTACAGATTCAATACAATCCCTATCAAACTACCACTGGCATTTTTCACAGAACTAGAACAAAAAATTTCACAATTTGTATGGAAACACAAAAGACCCCGAATAGCCAAAGCAATCTTGAGAATGAAAAACTGGAGCTGGAGGAATCAGGCTCCCAGACTTCAAACTATACTACAAAGCTACATTAACCAAGACAGTATGGTACTGCCACAAAAACAGAAATATAGATCAATGGAACAGGATAGAAAGCCCAGAGATAAACCCACGCACATATGGTCACCTTATCTTTGATAAAGGAGGCAGGAATGTACAGTGGAGAAAGGACAGCCTCTTCAATAAGTGGTGCTGGGAAAACTGGACAGGTACATTTAAAAATATGAGATTAGATCACTCCCTAACACCATACACAAAAATAAACTCAAAATGGATTAAAGACCTAAATGTAAGGCCAGAAACTATCAAACTCTTAGTGGAAAACATAGGCAGAACACTCTATGATGTAAATCACAGCAAGATCCTTTTTGACCTACTTCCTAGAGAAATGGAAATAAAAACAAAAATAAACAAATGGGACCTAATGAAACTTCAAAGCTTTTGCACAGCAAAGGAAAACATAAACAAGACCAAAAGACAACCCTCAGAATGGGAGAAAATATTTACAAATGAAGAAATAACAAAGGATTAATATCTAAAATTTACAAGCAGCTCATGCAGCTCAATAACAAAAAAACAAACAACGCAATCCAAAAATGGGCAGAACACCTAAGTAGACATTTCTCCAAAGAAGATATGCAGACTGCCAACAAACACATGAAAGAATGCTTAACATCATTAATCATTAGAGAAATGCAAATCAAAACTACAATGAGATATCATCTCACACCAATCAGAATGGCCATCATCAAAAAATCTAGAAACAATAAATGCTGGAGAGGGTGTGGAGAAAAGGGAACACTCTTGCACTGCTGGTGGGAATGTGAATTGATACAGCCACTATGGAGAACAGTATGGAGGTTCCTTAAAAAACTACAAATAGGGCTTCCCTGGTGGCGCAGTGGTTGAGAGTCCACCTGCCGATGCAGGGGACGCAGGTTTGTGCCCCGGTCCGGGAGGATCCCACATGCCGCGGAGCGGCTGGGCCCGTGAGCCATGGCCGCTGAGCCTGCGCGTCCGGAGCCTGTGCTCCGCAACGGGAGAGGCCACAACAGTGAGAGGCCCGCGTACCGCAAAAAAAAAAAAAAAAAAAAAAAACTACAAATAGAACTACCATATGACCCAGCAATCCCACTACTGGGCATATACCCTGAGAAAACCATAATTCAAAAAGAGTCATGTACCAAAATGTTCATTGCAGCTCTATCTACAATAGCCAGGAGATGGAAACAACCTAAGTGTCTATCAACAGATGAATGGATAAAGAAGATGTGGCACATATATACAATGGAATATTACTCAGCCATAAAAAGAAACGAAATTGAGCTATTTGTAATGAGGTGGATGGACCTAGAGTCTGTCATACAGAGTGAAGTAAGTCAGAAAGAGAAAGACAAATCCCGTATGCTAACACATATATATGGAATTTAAGAAATAAAAAATGTCATGAAGAACCTAGGGGTAAGACAGAAATAAAGACACAGACCTACTAGAGAATGGACTTGAGGAGATGGGGAGGGGCAAGGGTAAGCTGTGACAAAGCGAGAGAGTGGCATGGACATATATACACTACCAAACGTAAGGTAGATAGCTAGTGGGAAGCAGCCGCATAGCACAGGGAGATAAGCTCGGTGCTTTGTGACCACCTAGAGGGGTGGGATAGGGAGGGTGGGAGGGAGGGAGACACAAGAGGGAAGAGATATGGGAACATATGTATATGTATAACTGATTCACTTTGTTATAAAGCAGAAACTAACACACCATTGTAAAGCAATTATACTCCAATAAAGATGTAAAAAAAAAAAAATAATGAAGGACAGGGACTTCCCTGGTGCTGCAGTGGTGAAGAATCCGCCTGCCAATGCCGGGGACACAGGTTTGAGCCCTGGTCCGGGAAGATCCCCCATGTCCTGGAGCAACTAAACCTGTGCGCCACAACTACTGAGCCTGGGTTCTAGAGACCACGAGCCACAACTACTGAAGCCCACACACCGCAACGAAGAGAAGCCCCTGCAAACAGCAACGAAGACTCAACGCAGCCAAAAATAAATTAATTGATTAAAAATAATAATGAATGACAAGGTCTTCAAATGCACCTGATAACCTCATCCTCTGACCAGTCATTAGCAATGGGGTCTAGTGCAAATAACACGAGCAAGAATGACCGCTGTCTGACTCCCGGTTTCCCTATCGTGATCTGCATGACCCTAAATAAGCTACTTAACTTTGCTGAGCCTCCCTTCCTCATCTATTAAATAAAATAAGAAGAACCTTGCAGAGTTGGTGCGAGGATTAAATAAGATAATGTATGTAAAGCTCCTAGCACAGAGCCTGGCTTTCAACAACTGACAGGCCTTAGAATTTTTCCATAAAGAGTTTTTAAGCATTTCAGTGTGATGAGTTATGACTGGTCTCTCTTAGCCAATTCATTTACCTCCCACTGTGCCATTTCTAAATAGGGAGACTATTTACACTTGGGCAGAACAAGATGTGAGTTTTTGGACAGCTATGTAGGGCAGGGAGACATGTAATGAGCATGGCTTATTTTTAACCACCACTTCTACATTTTGGACGTCACTATTTTGATACAGGTTGGCCCTTCCGGTAAAATGATATTTCCTGCTCACCTGCAAAGGGTGAGTTATATAATGCCACTTGCTCTCAAAGGACAGAAAGCAATCAGCTCCAAACAAAACGAGGTGTTGAAGCACAACTTAAGGACATGTGAGAACAGGAGACCGGAAGGCCAGGGATGGAATGGACAAGATGGTGACATGGCCAGGACTAGCATCTTTGCCGGGACAGTGCCACCCTAGAAATGAAGTCTCCTTGGTTCAGCTGCAATTCTTGAGTCATTTTGCCAGAGTCCATTAAAAGAAAGCAATGCCAGTAATTCAGGGAAATGCTTTACCTCAGGAGGAGGATATGCTGGAAGAAAATATCAAAGGGATTAGATAAATTGAAGTTCAAGGCTGCCACCAGGGAACACTCACTCCTCTGCCCAGCTCTTTGGTACCATATCCTTCAGGCTTCTGTTGGCAACAGAATCCTTGACTGGATAGCCCATTGGCAGACCCAGTGTGTCCCCACATCCTCTGGCTCCAGATTTGGAAAAATAAGAAAATAAGCCTGACCAAGAGAGGAAGCAAGAAAAGCAAGGGAGCCTGCTAGGGATGCTGGACCCCCAGCCCCACCTGAGCTGGCTCCTTGGTGAGTCTGTGGGGCCTTCAGACCAGACCCAACTGGCCTCTGGAAGGACAGACCCATCCAACCACCCAGAGAGTGGCCTTGCCATCTGCCCTGGTCTGGTTTTCTCTCGAGCACGCTGCACACCAACCTTTCACCTGAACAAATCCAAAATCCCCCTGAATTTTGATTCTCTGTCCCCAACTTGCTTTCTCATCACCCTTTCACCATCTCTCCACCTTCTACCAAGAAACTGCTCTGAGAAAAGAAGTCTGAAGTGAATTTTCTTCTCTGAAATCTCCTCCTCTGCGATGGTCTACTGGTTAATGCTCATCTGATTGCACAACGGAAGGTTTTGTCCTGTGTTGAAGGTATTCCCATGCCCTGGGAATGGGGAGGGGCTCAGGTGCTCCAGAGGGCTCTGGTGACTCTGAGCCTCCTGCAATCATAGCCCTGGCCGTCCACACGTGGGACTGACCCCTCTGCTGCCCTCGCAGCCCTTTCCCTCCTGATTACATCAGTGTAAGCATCAGATGGGGTCCTTTGGCAAAACTCCCTATGGCAATAATAATAATAATAATGCCATCAATTGAGCATCACGACACAAAGGGCTTCTCATCCATTATTTTATTTAATCCTCACAACACCCCTATAAAAGTAGGATTATTGTTTTTCCATTTTACAGATAAGGAAACCAAGATCTGTAAAGGACAAATAACTTGCCCAAGTTGTGTAGTTAGTAAGTGGCAGAGCCAAGATTCACCCTCAGTTCCCGTCGACTGCAGACCCTAAGCTCTTAACCACACTTAACTGTGTGGAGCTCCAGATGCTTCTGAGTACGAGGAGCCAGGCATGCCCTTCAGGTCCAGTGCCCCTTCCCCCAGAGAACCCTCCTTAGTCCCACCCCTCCCACCCTCCAGCTCCCCTACTCCCAGGCCACGTCTTGCCCACAGATGCCCTGCTTCATGTGCTGTTGTGTCTGCTTCCCTCAGCAGAGTGAGGATCTTGTATGGCCATTGAGAGCGAGGGCTATATCTTACTTGTTCTTATATCTTTGGACCCTGTGTAGAACCTGGCCCATAGAGGTACTGAACTTAAAGGCTTTAAGGTTTGCCCAGAGACTGGAGCTACCGCATAGGCCCTTGAGGGGTGCAGGGTTGAGGAGGCAAGTGGGATGAAATGGGACCAAAACTCAGCCTGCCTGGAGCTGCATCCACCCAGAGGGGGTGGCTTTGTTCTTAGTGCTCACAAAGGGCCCCATGAGATAACTCAGCCACTGTGAACTGGGAATTAACAGTTTGACAGCTGGAATCCACATCATACTTGAATCCAATACTAGAATCCAAGCATACTCAGATGCTTCCAATCTAGTTTGGTTTAGGAAATCCAGTTGTTAAATGTCATTGATGGGGATGCTGTGGACTGAATGTTTGTGTCCCCTCAATTTTATATGTTGAAACCCTGTCCCTCAATGTGATGGTATTAGACAGTGGGGCCTTTGGGAGGTAATTAGGGTTAGATGAGGTCATGAAGATGGGGCCCTCATGAATGGGATTAGTGTCCTTTTAAGAGTCACAAGAGACTCTGGAGGGCCCAGAAAAAGGCCCTCCCCAGGACTCCGCCTTGCTGGTACCCTGATTTCAGACTTCCAGCCTCCAGAACGGTAAGAAATAAGTGTCTGTTGTTTATAAGACACTCAGTCTGTGGTACTTTGTCATAACAGCCCAAACAGACTAAGATAGGATGTGCTCCGAGGTGCCTGGTTTGGGTCAAACCACTTAAATTTTTCAAGATAAAGGACTTGATTAGGTCAAATTTATTCTCCCTCATCTTGTCTGGGAACTTGAAGCCCCAGCGAGGAGCATGTAGCTGTGAGTTTTCTGAAGCAAAGCAGCTCAGGCCTGAGTCTCTCTCTCATCTCCCCTGACAGCTCAAGCTTAGTTCCTTTCAATTTCATGCATGAAAAATAGCATTTAAACTAGTAAACCCTCATCCCAGCATAGTCTTACATTATTCAAAACCAGAATAATGATCCTTTAAATAGAATGGTAGATTTGCTTCTCTGCCACCATGTCCTTACCTTCAAAAATGAGAACCAGCATCGCCAACAAGAGGCTATTTTTAGGTATTTCCATAGTTTCTGATGAAATCAGCTAAATATAAAAGGTGTTGGTTATTCATTTGATGACTTGTGCCAACTAGGAGTGGCAGGTGTCTCCTGGACACCAAGATAAAATTCAGCCTCTAAAGCTCATTTCGGCTGCCAGGTTAGCCCAGGCACCTGACACAGGGCAGAACACGGGTTCTGGGGCCAAACTCATCAGCCGGATGCCCAGCTTACCACCGTGTGACCTCACTTTCCTGACCTCAGTTTCCTCACCTGCTAATATGGGGAGTGTGATGGGACCTTGCCTGTAGGATTATGATGAGGGTTTAGCAAAATAATCCCAGTGAGGTGCTTAGCACGTTGCCAAGCATGTCGAAATGCTTAAGTGTAATTAGAACCATTCCCTTTTTGAAAAATCGTCGCTGTCTGAGATACAATTAAAATTATTCCAGAGAGATTTGGCCCTTTTAAAAATGCTCCCAGCAGAGAGTTAGTCTTGTAAACTGTCAGAAATTGTGCCTGACATGTCTTTTAGAAGCCGAGAGACTGTAAATAAATTCACTGTGTGAGCCTCAGACAGGGGGAAGTTGTGGCCCCACCCATTTTGTCACCCATTTGTTTTCCCAACTGGGAAAACTGGACAACTGGATGGAAGAATCGATCCATTTATTATTTTCACTCACTCACTCTCCTGCTTTTGTTCTTCACGGTGACCCCCAAGCCTGGTAAGTGGCACCGAGGTTCCTGCCGTGCCTGGGGTTCTCTGAGCAACCAGACCATGGGGTCTTGGGTAAACGCCATCTCAGCTCAACTCGCCCCTGGAACTGATGGTCATGGGGGTCATCATCTTGGGGGTTCTGACCCCCCCATGGGCAGTACTGGAGGGGAGCACACCTGAGCCTGGACCAGGTGAGCTGCTGAGTCAAAATGCAAGTACCAAAAGGAGGTACTCTTGGCCCCAGTTTGCCCAGGAAAGTCCCAGTTTTAGGACTGAAAGTCCTGGGCAAACTGGGGCAGCTGGCAACCCGAGGAGAATCCTGGAGTTCCCCTCATAGGTGGTGCCTGTCCAAAGGCATTGGTCATGTCAGGGTAGGCAGTAGCCCAACAGCACTGACCCCAAACTTTCCGATGGAGTTGTCATAGCCCTTCAGAGAAATCAGGGTTAGTCCCCAGCCTCTGCTATGTAAGACCTCTGATGTACTTAAGGATCATATTTATTTCATCCTTCCGTTTTCTCCAGATTGAATAATACCTGTCCCTTGAGTCTGTGCACTCACGTCATAATCCCCTTGTCACTCTCCTCTGAGCTCTTTCCACGATGGCCCCCAGCCTTTCTGTTTGGAACCAGAGAAGGACCAAAGGCTCCGGGAGTTGGGTTCCTCCTCTGGGTCAAACTCTCATCTTTAGAATCCAGGGGGTGGCATGGGCTGCAGTTTCAGGGCCCATGAGATTCTAAACCCGCCTCGTCCAAACCTGAGTGTTCATCACAGCAACCAGTTTAGCTCTGGACGTACTTAGGGGTGTGGGAGGGTGAGATGTAAGGCAGAAAAATGTCTGACCCGGGGTGAAACCAAGTCAGAGTGGGGGGACTTTCTCCAGAGCACCCCCTTCTTCTCTTCCTTACCATCCCTCCCCCAACCCCACTCTCCAGGGCTCTTAGCAGCCCCCTGTAAGGGCACCTGCCCCCATGACACCTCCCCTGAGAAGCCTCCCCAGCCCCTCCCTTCGGCCCTTCAGCCCTTTCTATAACCTCCTGGTGTTCTCAGAGATTGTACCACAAAAATTCACACAATAACTGTCTTAAGACTATACTCTCAGGGATCATTTCTATAGTTTGTTACCAGAGAAGTTTCTCTGAACATGTAGAGCACAGAGAATGCATAGAAATAAAGTCCCATTATTCAGGGGGAAAAAAAGACTTTCTTGTTCTGTTTCTTGATTGTTTCATGTTAATTTTGTTTTCTCAATGCGATTTCAAAGCCCTTTAGGAAAAAGAAGTTTATCTCATTTATCTTACTCCCTTTTCTTCTTCTTTTTCTTTAATCTTCACAGCATCTCTCAAGGTCTCAGGAAGCTAAAAAGCTCTCAGTAAATACTATCAGAGGATGATGAATGAATCCTGAATACACCATCGCCCAGCACGACACCTCACGTGCCAAAGCTCAACAGGTGTTTTGCTGAATGAATGAGTGAACGCTCCCGCCTTGGAAATGTATCCTACTTATCCACATTCCTCTATTCACTGGCTTGGTGAATAAGAATTCACCAGAAACAATACAAATATAAAAAGATGGAACGAGACAAAAATATAATACAGTGGGATGTAGCACTTGGTAGTTAAATGATTTCTCTACTTTTTATGGGGGAAATTCTGGCTCCTTAACCTCTCATTTATTGGCAAAGGGAGCTGAATGTATATTTGAAATACACATCCACTCCTTCCTCTGGGATTTTTACTTGTGTAGCCTTTCAAAAACCTCCTGCTTCTTCAGTAGTTGTAAGGCAAGCCACGAGATGGCAAATTTTAATATGAAAAAATAATAGCATACATTTAACCTGCTGGTATTCTGAGAAAAAAATCTTTTATAGCAGTTTTCATGCTTTTAGCTGCTGTCTGAACATTGCACAAGTAGATTTCTATTTACCAATGGTGGCAATTAACGCAAAGTCTTAAGTTTAACAAAACGATTGCTTATTCCAGCAGATATGTGAATCCATTTTCCTGCCATGCTTAATTTTTCCATCTAGTTTGGTGCGTGGTTCCCACAGCCTCAAAAGGTACAGTCTCTGTTCTGTAACCTAACTGTACTGTCACCTAACTGGCAGTGACCAGAGCGATTTTGCCTTCAAAAGAAGTGAAATGAACGACACAGAAATTCTAGCCAGGTAACCTTCAACATCCCTGTTCTCAGTCTCTTCATCTATAAAATAGGCATATGACTTTGCAATTGAATGTAATCTTATGCAATGCACTTAACCTTGAACATAGACTATAACTGCTCAAGAAATGTTAGCCATTGCAATAGTGATAACTATAAAATATATTAAGAAAGCACACATTGTTGTTATTATTGTCGTTGTTCATGTGGTACTGAAAAGTATGTGGGGTTGGAGCCTGAAGTGACCATATTAGGCCACAAACACTTGTAGACGGAAAGGAACTAGAAAGAAGCAGGGTTGAAAGAGACCACAGCTTCCTACCTTCCTAGTTCTGCTTCCACTAGTTTCTTGCTCTCAGATGTTCATGGCATTGAATCTGGTGCCCTTAAGTACATGCACTATGGAAGCCACCTCCAAGATGGCCATTGACGATCCTCACCCCTACTAGCCACACCCACACGTACTCCCCTCCACCTCTGAGTCTTGGTCATAAAATACATTGTGATTTCCCCTTGTCCTCTAGATTACTCCAAAGCCACGCACCACGTTGTGAGAAGGGACCCACGTTATGAGGAACTGAGGCTTCCTGCTAATAGCCATGTGAGGAGCATTTCCAAAGCAGATCTTCCATCCCAGTCAAGTCTTCCCATGACCACAACTCTGGCCAACATCCGGACTACGGCCTCAAGAGACACCCTAAGCCAGAACGACTCAGCTAAGCTGCTCCCAGACTCCTGGCCCTCAGAAACGGTGAGATAATGAATGTTTATTGTTTCATGAAACTAAGTTTTGGGGTAGCTTGTTACACAACAGTAGATAACTTAGTACATGCCTTATTGCTTAAACTTGATTAAATGCTTTTTCGTACCTTGCAGTACAAGATCTCAGGCCAAGACACGTACGTTAAAAACTTTAGCTTAAGAAATAGAGGTGCAAACCGAACTGTAATTGTTGAAGTTTTTCATTTGCTTTTTCTGAGGTACATGAAAGCTGACCCTAGTTTTAAGGTAAACTACTTACCTGCCTATCTATCTGCCTATCAATCATTTCCCATCACTTATTCAGCTATCCATGCCCTGTCTTAAGACTGGGGTTTTAAGATAAAATATACATAGATAAATAATACATAGTAGAGGGGGAAAGACTCCATTTCCTTTCTAGAACTCCTTTTGGGAAGTTTTCTTTGGAAAACTGTGTTTGACCAACTGACTTGGGGTAAAAGTTGAGCCCCCAGGGAATGATTTATTCAGTGGGAGACTGTAGGTGTGTGTGTGTGTGTGTGTGTGTGTGTGTGTGTGTGTGTGTGTGTGTGTGTGTGTGTGTGTGTGTTGGGGCAGGGAGGGTTGGAAGTCTCATATATTTTTACATCTTTAGAAGAAACACAGAAGGGTGAGAGAAAGGGAGAGGAAATGGGTAGAGGTCAAAGGCTTCAGGGTATGACTCTTCCCTTTGCTTTTCCCCCATCTTATATAAAATCACTAAACTCACAAAATAATTAAGACATATGAATTGGAGAGATAGAAACCAGTGATGGGGCAAGGCTTTGTGTTCACACTAAAGTATTGGAATAAGGACTGTCCAGGCAGCCCCAAAAGCACAGAAACAGATAGAAGGAGGAGTAAACATCCAGCACACAAATCAACTCTGGGAAGGGCTTTTAGATGTTCAGAGAGCTATAGTACTGGGGGGTTGAGGCACAGGTGAATCTCTGAGAGCCACTAAGGACTCAGTGGGCATCAGATGGATGGATGGAAGGATGGATGGATGGATGGAAGGATGGATGGATGGATGGATGGATGGAAGGATGGATGGATGGATGGATGGATGGATGGAAGGATGGATGGATGGATGGATGGATGGTTGGATGGATGGATGGATGGATGGAAGGATGGATGGATGGAAGGATGGATGGATGGATGGATGGATGGATGGAAGGATGGATGGATGGATGGATGGATGGATGGATGGATGGATGGATGGATGGATGGATGGATGGAAGGATGGAAGGATGTATGGATGGATGGAAGGATGGATGGATGGATGGAAGGATGGAAAGATGGATGGATGGAAGGATGGATGGCTGCATGGCTGCATGGATGGGTGGATGGATGGATGGAAGGATGGACGGAAGGATGGAAGGATGGATGGATGGATGGATGGGTGGCTGCATGGATGGAGACAGAGGTAGAGAAATAAACAGGTGTGAGCTCCTTGAAGGCTGAGAGCATCAGCTACATTTTATTCATCTTGATATATTCAGGGCTGGCTGTACATGGCAGACATTTTATAAACCCTTATAGAATAAATGAATGAGTGAGTGATATACAAATGAATAAATAGATCATTAACTTGCAAGGACTGATCTTCTAATATATGCACTCTATCTATCCATTCACTGTTACAATTATCCTGAACCTCATGAGTTTATTTCATAAGCTTACATGTATGTCAAGGTTGAAGAAGATATTCCATCAGCTTAAGTATACTTACATTAAAGCAATGATTTAGTGCTCACAGAAGATATAATCTTTCCTTCTGGTCCACCAGACAAACAATTATGTTCCATCTTCACTTTCTGCCATCCATCTGGGGGCAGGGGAGTGGGAGAAGAGATTGTAGAATGGATGTAACCTGCTAATGCAGCAATACATCGCCAGCCTGAGTAAGGTAGGAGCTACTACAAAGGAACTGGCTTGGGCTGATAAATGTGTCTGATTCCCCTTCTCAGGTTTCTCCAGGATTCTGGAACTGAACATACCATTCGGCTCTGCATATCTGAACAGCTCTTGTCATTAGCTAGATGTGAGAGTCTTCTGCCTGTGAAGTTCTAAATCAGGCACAGACTCTGTCCTCTCTACACACATCCACACACAGCTCTGCTGGTCTGCACTGGAGCAATATGGGTCTGCCAACTGCTGCAGATTAATTTGATTTAGGCATCTTTTTTCCTAATCACACAAAGAATTTCAATAAAAAGTAGATCATTCCGATAACAGCTGTCAGTTCCAGCGCAGTCCTGGTAATTATCACCTTGTCAGACCTTGAAATCCTCCTACATGCTATGTCATGGTTCTGAGTTCATCTGAATTGATGAATTATTTGCGGAGATAATGAAACCTATCAGATTACCTTTCAACTTCATTTGAAATGAAATTAACTGGCAAGGAGACCATAATGACTTATGGAGAGACATTCTAAGCCTTAAAATCGCAGACTGATTTCCTCTCTCCTTTACTAAGTCTGCCATTCCTTCACCCTTTTCTCCAGTTAGCCTGCTACTTCCTTTTTCTTCTCATTGGAGGCTTAGAAGGGCAGGAGACTGGAGAGGCTAGATCATTAAAAAAAAAAAAAAAAAGAAAAAGAGTGTGCGTGATGTGTGTATATGTGTGTGTGTGTGTGTGTGTGCGCGCACACGCATGTGTGTAGACAAGCTGCTGGTTCTAATTTCAAGGGGTGGAATTTCACATCTTCCTGCTTTTTTTCTCCCCCTGTCAACACCCCTCACTGCTAGTGAGGTTTTAGGAGGCAATCCTCAAAGATGAAAATCAAACAAGAAGGAAATTATGAATAGAATTATCCTCTTTTTCCTTTTCTTTCCCCTTTCCCTTTCATTGCCTAGAAATTAGACTTATAAATGCATAGCTCTAGCCCAGAACTTTCTCCTCCGACCCCTCTATCTTACTTCCTTTTAAATATTTCACCTCAATGACCAATTGATATTCAAAGCCAACATGTCTGTGGTGGGGACTGCTACACATTCACCAAAACCCACCTAGACTACATTTCCCAATGTTCTATGTGGGTGGGTATGGCTTTATGACTGAGTTCTAAGCAAAGGAAAGTTGGGAAGTGATGTGTACCAGTTCCAAGTCTGACCCCTTCCAAAACTTATCGTGTGACTCTCCCTGTTCTTCTCCCATCTGTTGACTGAATGCAGAGAATTCTAAAGACCTGGAATAGGTGGAGGAGCCACAAGACGGGAGGAGCCACAAGATAGAAGGAGCCTGGGTCTCTGAATGAGCTCATGGAAGCCTGTCTGACCAGGAACTCCTGCAATGGACTAGGACATGAACCCGAAATAGACTTCTATTGTATTCAGGGTTCATCTGCTACCATATGTTTTGGTTGCCCTGGCGTGAGGGCCAGACCAACCCCCAACCCAAAATTTGGTTTGGAGACTGATGATGCCACACATGCACAAGAGGGCATGAAGAGATCTATCACTCACAGAATGAGTCTTTCGGGGGAAAGCAGGGCCGGCTCCCAATCAGGTCTAAAGATGGCTTGAGAGAGGGAAGAGGGGTGACTGGCTTGGGCTTTTATCGTGCTTAGTGGATGGGACTAAGGAAGGCTCTCAAACAAGCCGGGTTTTGTGTGGCTGGAACTCTCCTCTGGTGTCAAGTGAGGGAGCATGAAGACATTCTTATCGGATTGCCCAGATGTGGGAGGAAGGGGAAGGGAGCCTGATGAGGCTTGAAAGCTGTCAGCAGTCAAACATCAAAAATGGAGCCAGTCTCTATCACACCATAGCTGGAATCACCTTGATCTATACAACATCAAAACCGAACACATTACCATCCATTACCCAGCACAGTCCTGACCTCTCCCTTGCATCTCTTGGGACCAGACCGACCAACCACTCAAAAGCTGGACATGAACAGAGGGCAACCTTGTAGAAGTGATTGGCATTAAAGTCACTCTCCCTGAGCACTTACTCTGCTCCCACCTGCTCCCTTCCCCCCACAGCCCCAGATGGGAGAACTTCCCAGGGGTTGAGGGCAGAGCAGAAGCCACGAAGGCCGTTTCTGCCAGAAGAACCACACAAGGGCTAAGCTGACGATGGGCTTCAGACACCTGAGCAATACCCAGGGCACGGCGCGGGACTTCCTGTATGTTCCTCCCCACAGCTGCTTCCATGAGCCAGACTCTCTCAAAACAATAAACAACAGTCAAAGAAAGACCTGGCTTTTTTTCCCTCAAGGTTTTCTCGACTGTTACGGGTGCAGAAGGTGATGGAGTTCAGTGTTAGTCACTATGTGACTCTGGAGACCCAGCTGTCTTTGCTCCTTTGAGTCTATGTTTCAGTGATTCGGAGGAGAACGAGCCCAGGGATGTTTGCAGCGGGAACCAACCTGCAGGCGCTCTAAGGCTTTGCCTGTTTTCCTGCTACTGAACCCAGAAAGATGTCTCCAGGATGCAGTCCTCCCCATTGTCTTAACGCTCTTCCCTCCTACATTCCTCATAGGACACTGATTCCTACTGACCGTAGCACTTATCTCTGCCTCCTGCTGGTTCCAAAAGCAATCCAAAATTCAATTTACTTCAACATATATTTACTGTGGTCTATTAAGAACTAAGCCCGGCTCCAGAGCTATTGAAATAAATACCTATCCTCAAAGAGCTTATAATCTATCAAATCCTGAACTCAACCTCCATTTACGTTATGTGGATTGATGATCACTAGTGGTATTACCCAATGTGGAGCAAGCCCGACTTTTTCACATTACTTGCAATGCTTAGTTCCATAGGTGGAACCTATTCCATCCCATAGTACATACTCATCTCTCAGTCACCATGAGCCCACCTGTCCCATGCCTCTCTCTGAGTCTCTCCTGCTACATTTCACGGAGACCGTCATCCCTCGTGATGCTCATGACTGCAGGGTTTGGGAAAGTCTGCTGATGCGCTCAGCCCAGTTCCCCCAGGTACTTGACCACAGAACACACCTTCTACCTGACACCTCTCCAGAACCCTCCCAGGGAACAACTGCTGCAGCTCCATACGAAGAGGAAAGGGTGGGGGAAGGTTGCTTCCACCCAAATCCTGCCCTCTGCCCACTTGGAGCCTTTGGGGTTTTCTGGGGGGGAGTTTGTTTTGTTTTGTTTTGTTTTTGGCCATGCCACACAGCATGCAGGATCGTAGTTTCCCAACCAGGGATCCACCCCGTGCCCCGTGGAGTGGAAATGTGGAGTCTTAACCACTGGACAAGCAGGGAAGTCTCTCTTGAGCCTTTGGTTCTTTGAAAAGTCTTTTTTTTTTTTTTTTAACATCTTTATTGGAGTATATTGCTTTACAATGGTGTGTTAGTTTCTGCTTTATAACAAAGTGAATCAGCTATACATATACATATAGCCCCATATCTCCTCCTTCTTGCGTCTCCCTCCCACCCTCCCTATCCCACCCCTCTAGGTGGTCACAAAGCACCAAGCTGATCTCCTTGTGCTATGCGGCTGCTTCCCACTAGCTATTTTACATTTGGTAGTGTATACATGTAAATACCACTCCCTCACTTCGTCCCAGCTTACCCTTCCCACTCCCCATGTCCTCAAGTCCATTCTCTACATCTGCGTCTTTATTCCTGTCCTGCCCCTAGGTTTTTCAGACCATTGTTTTTTTTTTTAGATTCCATATATATGTGTTAGCATACAGTATTTGCTTTTCTCTTTCTGACTTACTTCACTCTGTATGACAGACTCTAGGTCCATGCACCTCACGACAAATAACTCAATTTAGTTTCTTTTTATGCCTGAGTAATATTCCATCGTATATATGTGGCACATCTTCTTTATCCATTCATCTGTCAATGGACATTTAGGTTGCTTCCATGTCCTGGTTATTGTAAACAGAGCTGAAATGAACACGTGGTACATGACCCCTTTTGAATTATGGTTTTCTCTGGGTATATGCCCAGGTGTGGAATTGCTGGGTCATATGGTAGTTCTATTTGTAGTTTTTTAAGGAACCTCCATACTGTTCTCCATAGTGGCTGTATCAATTTACATTCCCACCAACAGTGCAAGAGGGTTCCCTTTTCTCCACATCCTCTCCAGCATTTATTGTTTGTAGATTTTTTGATGATGGCCATTCTGACCAGTGTGAGGTAATACCTCATTGTAGTTTTGATTTGCATTTCTCTAATGATTAGTGATGTTGAGCATTCTTTCATGTGTTTGTTGGCAATCTGTATATCTTCCTTGGAGAAATGTCTAGTTAGGTCTTCTGTCCATTTTTGGATTGGGTTGTTTGTTTTATGATACTGAGCAGCGTTAGTGGCTTGTAAATCTTGGAGATTAATCCTTCGTCAGTTGCTTCATTTGCAAATATTTTCTCCCATTCTGAGGGTTGTCTTTTCATCTTGTTTATGGTTTCCTTTGCTGTGCAAAAGCTTTTAAGTTTCATTAGGTCCCATTTGTTTATTTTTGTTTTTATTTCCATTTCTCTAGGAGGTGGGTCAAAAAGGATCTTGCTGTGATATATGTCATAGAGTGTTCTGCCTATGTTTTCCTCTAAGAGTTTTATAGTGTCTGGCCTTACATTTAGGTCTTTAATCCATTTTGAGTTTATTTTTGTGTATGGTGTTAGGGAGTGTTCTAATTTCATTCCTTTACATGTAGCTGTCCAGTTTTCCCAGCACCACCTATTGAGAGGCTGTCTTTTCTCCATTGTATATGCTTGCCTTCTTTACCAAAAATAATGTGACAATATGTGTGTGGGTTTATCTCTGGGCTTTCTATCCTGTTCCACTGATCTATATTTCTGTTTTTGTTCCAGTACCATACTGTCTTGATTACTGTCGCTTTGTAGTATAGTCTGAAGTCCAGGGGCCTGATTCCTCCAGCTCTGTTTTTCTTTCTCAAGATTGCTTTGGCTATTTGGGGTCTTTTGTTTTTCCATACACATAGTGAAATTTCTTTTTATAGTTCTGTGAAAAATCCGACTGGTAGTTTGATAGGGATTGCATTGAATCTGTAGATTGCTTTGGGTAGTATAGTCATTTTCACAATATTGATTCTTCCAAGCTGAGAACATGATATATCTCTCCATCTGTTTGCACCATCTTTAATTTCTTTCATCAGTGTCTTATAGTTCTCTGCATACAGGTCTTTTGTCTCCTTAGGTAGGTTGGTTCCTAGGTATTTTATTCTTTTTGTTGCAGTGGTAAATGGGAGTGTTTCCTTAATTTCTCTTTTAGATTTTTCATCATTAGTGAATAGGAATGCCAGAGATTTCTGTGCATTAATTTTGTATCCTGCTACTTTACCAAATTCATTGATTAGCTCTATTAGTTTTCTGGTAGCATCTTTAGGATTCTCTGTATATAGTATCACGTCATCTGCAAACAGTGACAGGTTTACTTCTTTTCTGATTTGGATTGCTTTTATTTTTCTTCTCTGTTTGCTGTGGCTAAAACTTCCAAAACTATGTTGAATAATAGTGGTGAGAGTGGATGACCTTGTCTTGTTCCTGATGTTAGAGGAAATGGTTTCAGTTTCTCACCATTGAGAAAAATGTTGGCTGTGGGTTTGTCATATATGGCCTTTATTATGTTATGGTAATTTCCCTCTATGCCTACTTTCTGGAGGGTTTTTATCATAAATGGGTGTCGAATTTTGTCAAAAGTTTTTTTTGCATGTATTGAGATGATCATATGGTTTTTCTCCTTCAATTTGTTAATATGGTTTATCACATTGATTGTTTTGCGTATACTGAAGAATCCTTGCATCCCTGGGATAAACCCCACTTGATCATGGTGTATGATCCTTTTAATGTGCTGTTGGATTCTATTTGCTAGTATTTTGTTGAGGATTTTTGCATCTATGTTCATCAGTGATATTGGCCTGTAGTTTTCTTTTTTTGTGGCATCTTTGTCTGGTTTTGGTATCAGGGTGATGGTGGCCCCATAGAATGAGCTGGGGAGTGTTGCCCTCTCTGCTATAGTTTGGAAGAGTTTGAGAAGGATAGGTGTTAGCTCTTCTCTAAATGTTTGATAGAATTTGCCTGTGAAGCCATCTGGTCCTGGGCTTTTGTTTGTTGGAAGATTTTTAATCACAGTCTCAATTTCAGTGCTTGTGATTGGTCTATTTATGTTTTCTATTTCTTCCTGGTTCAGTCTTGGAAGGTTGTGCTTTTCTAAGAATTTGTCCATTTCTTCCAAGTTGTCCATTTTATTGGCATAGAGTTTCTTGTAGCAATCCCTCACGATCCTTTGTATTTCTGCAGTGTCAGTTGTTACTTCTCCTTTTTCATTTCTAATTCTATTGATTTGAGTCTTCTCCCTTTTTTTCTTGATGAGTCTGGCTAATGGTTTATCAATTTTGTTTATCTTCTCAAAGAACCAGATTTTAGTTTTATTGATGTTGGCTATCATTTCCTTCATTTCTTTTCACTTATTTCTGATCTGATCCTTATGATTTCTTTCCTTCTGCCAACTTTGGGGTTTTTTGTTCTTCTTTCTCTAATTGCTTTAGGTATAAGGTTAAGTTGTTTATTTGAGATGTTTCTTGTTTCCTGAGGTAGGATTGTATTGCTATAAACTTCCCTCTTAGAACGGTTTTTGCTGCATTCCATAGTTTTTGGGTCGTCGTGTTTTCATGTCATTTGTTTCTAGGTATTTTTTGATTTCCTCTTTGATTTCTTCAGTGATCTCTTGGTTAGTTAGTAGTGTATTGTGTAGCCTCCATGTGTTTGTATTTTTTACAGGTTTTTCTTCCTGTAATTGATATCTAGTCTCATAGCGTGGTGGACTGAAAAGATATTTGATACGATTTCCATTTTCTTAAATTTACCAAGGCTTGACTTGTGACCCAGGGTATGATCTATCCTGGAGAATGTTCCATGAGCACTTGAGAGAAAGTGTATTCTGTTTTTTTTTGGATTGAATGTCCAATAAATATCAGTTAAGTCCATCTTGTTTAATGTGTCATTTAAAGCTTGTGTTTTCTCATCTATTTTCATTTTGGATGATCTGTCCATTGGTGAAAGCTGGGTGTTAAAGTCCCCTACTATGTTTGTGTTACTGTTTATTTCCCCTTTTATGGCTGTTAGCATTTGCCTTATGTATTGAGGTGCTCCCACGTTGAGTGCATAAATATTTACAATTGTTATATCTTCTTCTTAGATTGATCCCTTGATCGTTAGGTAGTGTCCTTCTTTGTCTCTTGTAATAGTCTTTATTTTAAAGTCTATTTTGTCTGATATGAGAATTGCTACTCCAGCTTTCTTTTGATTTCCATTTGCATGGAATATCTTTTTCCATCCCCTCACTTTCAGTCTGTATGTGTCCCTAGGCCTGAAGTGGGTCTCTCGTAGACAGCATTATGTACGGGTCTTGTTTTTGTATCCATTCAGCCAGTCTATGTCTTTTGACCGGAGCATTAAACCATTTACATTTAAGGTAGTTATCGATATGTATGTTCCTATTACCATTTTCTTAATTGTTTTGGGTGTGTTATTGTAAGTCCTTTCCTTCTTTTGTGTTTCCTGCCTAGAGAAGTTCCTTTAGCATTTGTTGTAAAGCTGGTTTGGTGGTGCTGAATTCTCTTAGCTTTTGCTTGTCTGTAGAAGTTTTAATTCCTCCGTCAAATCTGAATGAGATCCTTGCTGAGTAGAGTAATCTTCGTTGTAGGTTTTTCACTTTCATCACTTTAAATATGTCCTGCCAGTCTCTTCTGGCTTGCAGAGTTTCTGTTGAAAGATCATCTGTTGATCTTATGGGGATTCCATTGTATGTTATTTGTTGCTTTTCTCTTGCTGTTTTTAATATTTTTCCTTTGCATTTAATTTTTGATAGTTTGATTAATATGTGTCTTGGCGCGTTTCTCCTTGGATTTATCTTGTATGGGACTCTCTGCGCTTCCTGGACCTGATTGACTATTTCCTTTCCCATATTAGGGAAGTTTTCAACTATAATCTCTTCAAATATTTTCTCAGTCCCTTTTTTAATTCTCTTCTCCTTCTGGGACCACTGTAATTTGAATGTTGGTGTGTTTAATGTTGTCCCAGAGGCCTCTGAGATTGTCCTCAATTCTTTTCATTCTTTTTTCTTTATTCTGCTCTGTGGTAGATATTTCCACTATTTTATCTTCCAGGTCACTTATCCGTTCTTCTGCTCCAGTTATTCTGCTATTGGTTCCTTCTAGAGAATTTTAAATTTCATTTCTTGTGTTGTTCATCATTGTTTGTTAGCTCTTTAGTTCTTCTAGGTCCTTGTTAAACATTTCTTGTATTTTCTCCATTCTGTTTCCAAGATTTTGGATCACCTTTACTATCATTATTCTGAATTCTTTTTCAGGTAGACTGCCTATTTCCTCCTCATTTGTTAGGTCTGGTGGGTTTTTATCTTGCTCCTTCATCTGCTGTGTGTTTATCTGTCTTCTCATTTTGCTTAACTTACTGTGTTTGGGATCTCCTTTTTGTAGGCTGCAGGTTCGTAGTTCCCGTTGTTTTTGGTGTCTGTCCCCAGTGGCTAAGGTTGGTTCAGTGGGTTGTCTAGGCTTCCTGGTGGAGGGGACTGGTGCCTGTGTTCTGGTGGATGAGGCTGGATCTTGTCTTTCTGGTGGGCAGGTCCACGTCTGGTGGTGTGTTTTGGGGTGTCTGTGACCTTATTATGATTTTAGGCAGCCTCTCTGCTAATGGGTGGGGTCGTGTTCCTGTCTTGCTAGTTGTTTGGCATAGGTCGTCCAGCACTGTAGCTTGCTGGTCGTTGAGTGGAGCTGGGTCTTAGCATTGAGATGGAGATCTCTGGGAGAGCTTTCGCCGTTTGATATTATGTGGAGCCGGGTGGTCTCTGGTCGACCAATGTCCTGAACCCGGCTCTCCCACCTCAGAGGCACAGGCCTGACACCCAGCCGGAGCACCAAGACCCTGTCATCCACACGGCTAAACATGGGAAAGGAAATAGTCACCCAAGTCCATGAAGCACAGCGAGTCCCATACAGGGTAAACCCTTGAGTCAGGTAAGCATTTGCTTCACCTCTTCTTTCATGTATAGCAGCTCTTCTAACTTCGCTTATTTCTAGCTTCCCAAGGTCCCCATGATTCTCAGAGCCCCTTTTTTCTTTCCCTTTGTGCTTCATCTAGTTTCACTTGCTCACAGGGAGTCATGGGCAGAGGCCTCACACCAGCCCTTCAGACCAGAGCTCCTGGTGCAGAGCCACGCTGCTGACCCCTGAGCTCAGGACCATGTGCAGAAGCACCCTGTACAGTCTTCTTGAAGCTTCTCTGCCTAGTCCTGTGAAATGGATTCTAGATGCCCTGCTCTGGACCCACTCATCCCAGAGTTGATCTGTTGCCTTCACGTGAAGGTTACTGAAAATAAATGTCAATCAGGACAGGGTCAAGTGCAAAGCCCCACAGCACCCCTTTCAGGACAACCTTCCACTTTGCAGCCTGCTGCTAATCCATGAACCAGCCCTCTTGGGTTCCCTCTGTTTAGCTCCCTAGAAAGTATTATAATCCAACTGGCACTGAACATGTGTGTCTGGCTGGGGCTGGGCTCCCCCAAACTGTAAGGCTGAAATGTGCAGTGGGGGTCCCCAGTAACCCAGACCCAGATGGCTTGTGTCTCAAATGAAGAATGCGATCAGGCCTCATTTTTCTTATTTTAGCTAGAGCTGCTTTTGGGTCTTTCCTGCTAAGTTTTCCACTGCACTTGTAACCATGTTAGGTAAGGGCTAGATCTTGTGGAATAGTTATTTGAATCTAATCATGAAATATTGATTAATACAAAGAACCGCTGATTTTAAAGACTGGTTGCCCAAGGTGCAGGGTTCCGAGCGGTCCCTTGGGGATCTGGCCCATCTGCCAGGCATTCAATTATGCTGTGGTCTGCACCCCACTGAGAGGGATCTCTGTACCTTGTAGAGTCTAGAAAGTTTCCTCAACATCAATCTCACTCTCAATTTGGGAAAATAAGAACAGCATCACAAGACCCGTCCTCTGATGCCACTAACCAACAACATTTCCCCGGAAGCCTCTAGTGCTACCCTGCTGCTTTCATTGATGCATTCAAGACAGACTATCCCAGGCATGGGGGCTTGATGGATGTGCTCCTTTATAATTTAATGTGGGGACTGGTATTTAACTGGTTTCTCCTTTTCCCTACTTCTCCTGCTTTAAAATGTCAGAAGTTATTCCTACCAGAACGATGATGTTGCTTTTCTCATGTGCTAAGCATTTCTGAAAAGGACAGATGGGGTTTACTACTCAGACCCCTGTTACGACATCTGAACAGAAACACTGCCATGGCATTTTAGTCTCTCTCCCTGGCCATGAGGTAGTCATTCCAGGAAACAAAACAACCTCCGACTGTTGGGTCTCTAAACCAAAAGCTGTGTGTCTGTCCCCTGAGGTACCAGGGGCCCAACCAGGAGACTGGCTTTTGGAGGAGAGAGCGCATGCAGAAGAATGGTCCCTGTAGGCTGGCTGTGAACAGCCTGTAGAGCCGAGCAGAGAAAGGATGAGCAGAGCAAGGGTTCCTGAGTTTATATTGTGTGCAAAAGCACAGCACCAGGCACCTTACAGGCTTATCTTACTCATCCTTAACCCACATTAGGAGGTGGGAACACAGCAGAGTGCAGTCTGTATTCCCCCAGCATCCAGACTAGAGCCATGGGCCTGGCTGCATGGGGACCCTGGAAGCCTCCTGGGAAGAGACCCATCCTACAGCAAGAATGATGGTCCCCAAGTTAATTCAAGGGTAGTGAGTCTAGGGTCAAAGTATAACAGTAGGTTCACGCTCAGCAGAGTGTGCTGCACTTATATCATCTCCAAGCCCAAGCCCTCATGGCCTACAGTGCACAAAACTGAAAGTCTCCTTTTCTATCCCCTCTAGGGGACAAAAAGAGCTTAAGTGGCAGTACTGCTGGCATCACTGCTGTGGGTGGGTGGCAGTTCTGGCCACGATGGCAGTGGCTCCTTCAGGGTGGTGAACAGTGGGTTCTGGTGCCCAAGCCTTCAGGGGTACTGGTCCCAGGTGCCACTCTGGTCACTGGCTCCCAGTGGAGCCCGACAGTGTGCCGGAGCTGGGAACAGTGTTTACTGGTGAATGTGAACAAGGTGGACTAGTGAATGTTTAACAACTAGCACCAGAAGGGGAGGGCAAAGGAGAGGGAGGGGTCTCATCTGTAGCATTTGCCATTTTCTGTGGTGTAAATACTCCCAGCATGGCCGATTTCAAGCTATTAATGGGACACCACTGAACATAAAGATGGGAGGAGGTGCACAGTAGAGCCCTGTTATACAGAGTTTCTACCGTAGATACGATAGACATAGCCTCAAGAGCACAGATCACAGCAAAACGTAATAAAATAATTAGGAGGTGATGACTTTCGACTATACGTTATCTTTGTTTCAATTTAATTAATATAATTGTAAGCTTACATAACCGGTTTTAATAATAGCTGGGTTTAACAACCATTGTGCAAAAATCCCATTTAGCAAAATTTAATGATTGGCTCTCCTAAGCCTGTATGAGCCAGCTTGAGCACACTACTAGCTGAGGAGGAAGAAAATGCGGGCCGAATGAAGCAAAAACCTTTCCCATCTTTCCCTAGAAACGCCTGGCTGTGTCCTGAAGAATCACTTCTCTGCTCGGCTCACGCTTCCCTCTGCCTGGATGAGGCAAGTCACGGGGCACGTTCCAAGATGCCTCCTCGAACACCTACAGTGATGACAGCCTTCTGCCTAAGCCTCGGCAGCACAGGCAGCCTTGAGATCTAAACTTCATTTACCAGAGCACGGTTTGGTATAGAGCAGCCCAAGTCCAGGAAAAGAGAAGGTTATGAAATGGATCTGTGCAATGACACAGCGTGAGTGCAATTAATTGTTGTCAAAGCATTTTGTTGGCTGCATTCTCTCTTACGTAGGAGAACAAAACTGTCATAACCGTGACAATTTTCTTCAACATTGGTGCAATTACCAAGCCTAAAAATAGGAAGCAGAGGGGAGATTTGCTTGAGAGGGCTGAGCTCTGTTACCCATGTCCGCCCCCAGGATGGAGGGAGGGGAGGAAGGAAGCTAAGATTCATTGAATCTTGCCATGTGCTACTATGAGAAGCGTTTTACCATTTTATGCGACATAATCATCCCTTCAACTCTGTGAAGGGAGGGGGAGTAGACAGAGCTCTAAGGACCAAGATCTACTGAGCATCCAGTACGAGACAGGCTCTCTGTACAAACTCTATGTCCATAATCACTTTATCACAACCTCACTCAAATGGAGGTATTATTACCTCCCATTTTACAGATGGGAAAGCTGAGTCTCAGAAAGTTTAAGAAACTTGTACAAGATCCCATAGCACAAATGCTTCTGATTACCAAGTCATTTACGGGGACTTGCTGGCTGTGAAACCTGCGAGGTGAGCAAACCCACACTTCCCGGCAGTGCCTCTCCTGTTCTCCCTTCTCTGTCCCCTTTTCTCCTCTTTCTCACATCCCATTGCCCTCCCTTACAGGAATGAACAAATAGTCAAGGCTAGACTTCGGCTGGAGTCTAGGCTCCATGACTTCCTAGGAATTGTGACATTTGCTCATTTGTTTAACCTCTATAAGCTTTAGTTTTTCAACTATACATTGGAGACAGGAAGAGTGCCTACCTCAGAGCATCGCTGTGGGGATTAAAGGAGACCTTGCACGTCAAGTGCTTTGTACAGCACCTGGCATAGGGCGAGTACTCAACAGCAGTTGTTACCATGATTGGCCAGAGAACATGGCATTGAAAAGAGGTGTCATGTCCCAGCATGACCTCCACTCAGGACACTACAGATGAAAACATGAGGAGGGTAGCAGGGTCCAGGGTCTTCACCCCCTTCCCACATGGCCAGGTGACTTCCCTCCCAACAGAGGACCTTGCCCTGGGTGGGCACCGGGCAGAATAAGGATAGCGAGGAAGGTTCACCTACTACAAAGAGTCAGTGCTTACCATGTGAGGGCGCTCTTCTAAGTTCTCTGCAAATGTGAACTCATTTAATCTTTACGGCAAGTCAGAGCAGTGGGTACCATCGTTCACTTCATTAATGAAGTGAAAAGTAAATTTAGTTCCCCCCCTCCCCGACTCCGCTCTGACCCTTTGGGCATAGTCATGCCAAGCCTATCCACTCTGCCTCCCTAAGGCAATGGGAACCAGGCCACCAGTGCCACCCTCACATAATGTGTGTGCCCCCCCGCTTCCTTGATGCCCACATACATGCTTGGTAGGATGAGCTCTCCATCACCCAAGGGTAATATTCACTTTGTGATTTATCCAGGGTGCTGTATCTCCTGCTTCACTCCCCTTCCTCCCTTCGGTCATTTCTGTGGGACAAACAGTGAGCAACAAAGATATCCAAGAAGGAAAAATTTATGTGTGAAGAGGCAGACCTGGGGTTAAATTCCAGCTGTAGCTATATACGCACCCCTTACTAGCTCTGGGTCTCTGCAAGTAACTCATATTCCGGGACTTTCTTCATCTATAAAGCGGAGATAATATCGACGTCATGGTATTGTTATGAGGATCAGACAAAAGCACACAAAACATATAGAATAATGCGCAACACCTCAATTTTAGCCATTGTTATTATTTGGCCATTTATTTGTAGCCTCGAGCTCTGGTCTGGCTGATTCACCCAGGGAAGACTCATCCGTCCCGAGCCTCCCTGTTTTTCTGACCTGTAAATTGGGGGTGAGAATATGCAACCTGCCTTGTAGGATCAGTGTGAGAGTTGGAAGAGGTCCTGGCATAAATCCTGGTACATAACACGGCTCCACCAACTGTGCGTATTACTCTGATTCTTATCATCATAATTAGCTTCTCCCAGCAATTGAAAATTGGCTCAAACTCCCAACAACCACTGGAATTATCTCCCACTCACAACTCGTGGGAGAGAAATATTTGGATGTTTCTCTGTCATAAACATAAGAACGGCCCAAGAGACACTTGACACCTTTAAAGCTTTTAGAGGACCGCCTTAGAGAAGAACCTCCCACAATAAAGCAAGACTGAGGCTAGCACCTGAAGGAAGATATACTTTCTCTATAACTCTCTTTTTAAAACACTCTCTTTCTCTCAAAAAGTTAATGCTAATCAAACCTTAACAGAACCCTAAGCTACTTTGTCAGCTCTTCAGTGTACCAGCTTCCATAGGAAGTCTGTGACTCAGGTCTATGAATGGTGTTTGTGTAACACGTATGCTCTGTTTAAAACGGAAAAACATGGGGTTTTTAAGGTCAGACAATCTGGGTTCAAAGGCAGGTCTGGGACTGCTGTGTGACTATAGGTAAGTCACTTACCCTCTCTGAACCTCAGCTTCCTCACTTAGAAAATGAGAAAAAGAATAGTATCAACTTCACAGGATGGTGAGGAAAGTCAAATGAGATACAAAAGCAATCTGAAAAGTGCTGTGTAAATGTGAATTGCTATTATTTACTGTTAAAAGAAATGATATCAAATTTAATGCTCAATTCCCAGTAAATGGAGTACCTCAGGAAGTCAGTATCTCTGTGTCCTCCTTTTTAAGTTTGGATTTCCTATTTCCATTTTAACAGTCTTTGCATACTTGTGCCTGCTATTATAAGCCACTTCAAACCTTTTTGGAAGGAGGCAAAGTATAAAAACAAACAAGAGCTCCGCGGTGAGAAGTAACATGGACCGTTTACCCTCCGACTTCAGTTGCATTTTCAAGATGGCGGTGGGGTTAGATTTGCTGCCTGCAGCCTGGAATCCAGAGCTGGCTTCTCTGGATGAAGGTGGCTGGTTGTCTCAGGAATGGAGTCAAAGACGGAGCCAACCAGCCCTAAAGGAAACTCTCCACCACAACCACAGTTACTCGGCCAGGACGGTGGGTATTGGCCAAGGGGAAGCCTGCTCCCCAAAATATTGCCTTGAATCCTCCGGTTCCATACCTTCAACCTCAGAGCAGAAGTCTACATTTTGTTTTCGGTGGAAGTTTTAGAAGGAAAATGCTTTTTGGAAACTTCTCTTTGTCTACCTACCAGTTTACCATCCATATGGAGATGAAGCCAGCCTGTAATGCGTTTAAATGAGACAGCCAGGTAGGCGAGACACTCAAGCGGTCGCTGCGTTTTAAACACAGCGCATGTGTTACACAAACACCGTTCATCAACCTGAGTCATGGACTTCAGGTGGAAGCTGGTATATGTATAAATAGCCTGTGTATGTCAGACAGAAGAAAAGAAGGGAAGTTTGGGGAATAAGGTCAGAATCATGGTGCCCAATTTAAACATAATAAAAATCTCAGCCTTGTCATTATTTACAACCCCCGAGTACAACTCCTACCCAAAAAGGAGAGAATGTCGAATGGAAAATTCTAAATGAGCTAATGTCCTTGTGTTGAACCGAACAGCACGAATGATGCAGCATCATAAATGAAGCTGTAATTATGTCGTCTCACTTCTCGGCTGCCGGATGCCCACAGTACAGAGCTGCCACTCCAGCTTTTTCTGGCCTCAGAATTGTTTTGGGAGCCTTAAAAGTCAGTAGCTTTGACTAGTGTTGACCAATTGATTTGCATTCAGCGACTCTGTGATAGTTTGGGATGACAACAGAAGAATACAGTTTGTGGTGGTGAAGAAATAACACCTTGAACATGTCATCAGTGTTTTAAAAAATCATTTTTTCCTATGATTCCCCCCTTCCCATCTCACCACCCCCAAGCCCTGACTTTGGCCATAACTCTTTACCAACGTACTGTCCCAAATTCAGCTTGTGATGTCACTAACATCCTAAGCTGGGCTCTTACAAAGCACAGCAGGAAAATAGACACACCCCTGCAGGCTCAGGGCTGGTTATAGCCCAAGGCAAGTCTGCACACCTTCCAGGCCCCTCCCATTGAAGTGAAGGGCGTGGCCAGGGCTTGGAGGAAACACGAGAGTCTCAGGTAGCCGGTGACGTCCTTGAGGACTTCAATCAGTCCCACAGATACAGCCTTGACCCTGGGTCACGCTGTTCCTTAGTAGGCACCTGCCAGCCATCCAGCCTCCACGCCCACGGCCCAGGAACGCAGTGTGAACTTCAGGGAGCCATTCAATAAAGTGGATTCAGGAAGCCGCAATTCTCGCTCAGAAGAGGTTTCGCGTTTCGTCACCCCTCGTGCCCCCGCTGCTCAGAAGGGATCTACAGCCCGAGTGTGGGGTGTGAACGCCAAAGACTGACACACAGGGTGACAACACGTGCGCACTCGGCCGCTGGCTGCTGCATGCTTCCGGCTCCCGATTCAGAGTGTCTGCCCGTCTCTGTCTGTCACATCCCCACACTGGTCCCTTCTCCCATCACCAGCAGAAGTGGACTGCGCAGCCTCGGGCCTCTCCCATCCCAGTCTCTGAGGATGTGCGTGGTCTTTGAGTTAAGAGCTCACTAAAGTGTAGATCATGCTGGATGCAGAAAGAAGAGGAAAAGAAGGCATTAGTGGGAGCCCACAGAAGACCTCAGACGACCCTCAAAAGAGGCACCTTCCAAAAGCCAGACCCCTTGCTTCTTTCTCATTCCTGTCACGAGAGCATCTTATCTACTGCCCGGACTCTTCCCCCTACTACTTCCCACAATGTTGGACTAAACGTTGTTACGAGACCATACTGTGTTCCTTGGATGAGAGATGTGATTGCTATCATTATTCTCATCAGGATGATTATCGTGGCCATTATTCCTCTTTCCTGCAATCGCAGGGCAGGTCCCCAGGGGTGGGAGGGCTGCAGTGGATTCTTTATGCCACCAGCTGCCACATGGCTGTGTCCAGGGGCTCCCAGATTATGGTGGATGATACGGCAGTGCTAGGGAAATGATGAGCATGACTATTGTAAGGTCTTTTGTGTGAACACAGGCCCTCTGGGCACACAAACTGGATGAATTTTAATTGGGTAACTCCCTGGCCCTACTTTTTCTAACAGAGCCCAGGCATTAAACATGCATTACGAGCCTGTGTCCTAAGGTGGAGCCCCAGCACTACCAAGGAGGGGGTCACGCATCCCTGTGCTCCTAGAAAGGGCTGCAGGCTAATTCTGCAACAATGAAGAATGTTCCACACCAAAATATGCACTCTATCCATTTGGCAGAAAGAAAAACAACCACCTTTTCACAATATAGAGAGAAGAAAGGATAATCTAAGAAACAAAACCAAAGGCGAGAAACTAAAGTGTTTTCCTTCTAAACCTCTCCAGCTGCGAAGCCCGGACAAGTAGCCCCTCTGAGTAGCTGAAGTTCTGCCTTTGAGAACTTGATGCACCTCGTGGACACAGAGCCTCACTGGCCAGGCCTGGCGCTAGAGGGGTCTTATTCCACGTGGGGAAGTACGGGGGTCAGCTGAAAAGTGGATTGCTCAAGGTCACACAGCAAGGCTAGGAGCCACGTCCCAACACCAGAGCGAGTGCTCTTTCCACTGTAACACGCGGCTTCCCTGTATTTGTCTACTCATTTTCATTTCCCTCATTCATTCAATATTTATTGAGCGCCTACTGCGGGCCAGGCGCCATTCTTGGTGCCGGGAAACAATGGCGAGTGTGCAGCCCCTGCCTCGAGGGAGTGTACGGCTAAGCTGTAGCGCAAACAAGGGTTTAGTGAGCACCTACTGTGTGCCGGGCGCTGGCCAGGGCACTGCAGATACAGAGGGGAATGAAACAGTTGAGGCCTCTGCCATCAAGTTAACCATAAATAACCTAATCTGAGTGAGAGAAATGAACAGGAGGGGACGCGGGCATGATCCAGAGTAAATGGATAGGAGGGTGGTACCACGTAGGCAGATAATATCATCCTGGTTTACACCCTTGATTTGAAAAGATCTTTATATTGAGCAGGCAGAATCCACACTAGACTAACCAGCTTCTATTATTTTTAGTTTTAATATTAGCATCAGTATTCGTATTAAGTAATCCCCATCCCATGTAACCTGCAAACGTCTCCTGGTCCACAAGGCAACCTGAGAAGCGGGTGGCGCTGGACGCTGGGATGCTTCGCACAGCACAGTGGGAAGAGAGCCCAGAATCCGGGGCCAGATACTTTGCTAACTATCCGCTAGGAGCTCGGACACATTTCTTAATCTCCATGAGGTCCTTAGGAGCCCCTCAGGAACCTCAAACTGTAAAACACCAACCCCACCTTTATAGGGTTCCCAGCTGCTGTCACTTGAGTCTCTATCATTGTGCTCAGCTCAGAGGCAGCTCTCCATGCACGTGGGTCCCCTTCCGTCCCTATAAGAGTGGCCTGGGCTGAGAGTCCTGGCTCTCCACAAGCCTGGATCTAAGGGGCTGGGAGACCCTGAGGTGGGAGAAACAGGATCCTTGAGGAGCCCTGAAGAGTTCCAAGATGTCAGGTTCAACAAAGAAGGCAGAACCCTGGTTGCCACCCAGGGTCCCAGCTGAGGCGGGAGGAGCAATTGATACCCATTTTGTTTTGGAAACAAAGTAATTAACACATGTAACCTAAAGGCAGCGCCAAACTGAACAGAATGCCTGGAACATCATCAGTTACAGGAAGATCACAGTCATCTAACGGGCAGAAGCCCCAATATGGCCGCCACAGCCCAGCAGACAGAGAGCAGAGGAGCTCTCTATCTGTAAATTCCTATGACCCCTAGGCCCTGTTCCCTCCGGCACCTTAGGCTCCAGCAGCTGCTGCAACAAAACTGAAATGAGGAAGCTTGATCTGCCTCAGTCTCCACCCAGACTAAGGAGGATCCCAGGCTAACGGGGCAGGAGCCAGGGAACGCACTGCCCTTATTCTGCTGGCTTTGAGGAGGGGCAATGCTGTCTCTGGGGACAGGCCCCTCAGCCCATGACTCAGCAGAGGAGCTGTGTGCAGCCCCGCAAAGAGGCTGGGCACACTCCGGGGAAGAAAGTGAACCTCCTTGTTAGCGCGAGGTGCCAAATCGCTAAGCCCGTGAGGGTTGCCCATGGCAGGAAGCAGCCTGAGAAAGCTTTAGTTGCTAGAAAGTTCAGACTTAGATCAGGGAGACTTGGGCCAATCTGCTGGGCACCTCGGAAAGCTCCGGAGAGGCTTCGGAGGCCCTCAGGCTCCTTGCAAATTGAAGCAGGCATTGTCCCAGGACACTCCATCCAGGAAGAGGAGGGAAGGCGTCACCCTGAGCCTGAACCAACCCTTGACTCCAACGAGAATGTGGTAGAATATTCCGAATCCCCTCCAGGGCCGAATTATTCCAGAGGAGGTTACAGCCCTGAGGGTTATAGGAGAAGACTCGGGGCGTCTGAGTCTTCTGGACGCTGGGGATGCAGAGGGGAGATGAGGTGGACCCAGGCAGCAACTCCAGAGTGACGCTTGGCCCCAAAATTCAGAATCAGCAGATCTAAGCCCAGGAATCTGCACTGTTAAGAAGCACACCCTCCTCAGCCCCTGATTCTGATGCAGGAGGTCCAAAGACCACACTTCGATAAAGACTTTTCTAGAGGTTTCCTAAGACAGCCAGCAGTTAAGAGCTCAATCTTTGGGATAGGACCTGAGAGGGACTTCTCACTGTGTCACCCTGAGCTGTGACCGTGTGAAAATTATCTAACGTCTCGGACGAGGTTTCCTCATTGGTAACGTGCAGATAATGATAGCCTTTAGCTCACACACTGAGCAATACATATCGCGCTCTTTGCTCGAAGAATGGCTCGTTTTTAAATGCTGGATAAATGCAGCTGCTTCCCATGCTGCCCCAGCCTAACCTGAACCCCGAGGCAGCCTTGGAGTCTAACATCCCCAGCCTCCGCTTCCTCACCCGGCTAATGGCCACCCGGCCACTTTGGAGACAGTGCTGGGGTACCTGGAGATAGCATGGTCTGGTGCAGGTAGCGACAGGAGAGCAAGGTGACAGGTGAGACACCCCAGAGATGAGCCCAAAGAGGAACAGGAAGGAGGAGAGACATTTTCAGAAAAGACACTGTCTGGGGTATCAAACCACGAGACAGTCTGTTTATAGCTATCTGCTTAGTTAGGATGTTCTGAATAAAGAGGTGAAAAGAGGGGAGATTCCTGAAACAGAATTACAAAGCCAGCATGTTTTATTTAATTAGAATGGCGTTACATAATATTAGGAGAATTGTAAGTATAAGCACTTAATGGCCCAACATGCCCATTTGTGAAGCATTGACTGCCACGGGGTGTGGGGGGGTCTCTGTTGTGGTCCCCAAGATTGCTTTCACACAGACTAGGGGGCAACGAGGCTATGTATCCGGGGCCACAGGTGACCTGAGTGTCTGAGCTGTGGAGTTGCTGGGGGCAGGGTGCCCATGCATGGGGAAGGAGTCACCAAGTGCACCTCACCAATCATCTCCTAAGAGGGGTTGGCAGAATGTGCGTTCACCATGTAGCCCAAAGGATGTTCCTATCAGCCAGCAAGGCCTCCAGCAGGACCTTCCACCCCTCCCACTTCTTGACACAGAAGCTCTCTCTCCTGAACCAGTTAGGTGGCTGGCAGCATCCTTGACAGGCTGGGACTCCTACCTGCAAAAGCCGGAAATTTTCTCCATTTGCTGCAGGAGTCAAACCCACAAGAAGGGGCAGAAACTCACCAGTAAAGGTAGTAGAAGAAGGAGAGGAGATAGAAGGCCAGCTTACACCAGGCCTCCTTCTGACAGTAACTCAAGGTGTCTGCGTTCATGACCACCGGCGGGTCGTAGGCTAATTCGGAGCTATCTGCCGGACAGTGGAAGTACCTGCAGAGAAAGCGCACGGCATCATCGGCTCTGAGGCTTGGACAGGACATCTGAAGTCGTCTGGGCTGAGTCCCCCTGATGCCAGACTTCCAATCCGAGGAATCTCTGCTAAGCAGCTGTCTGCCTTCTGCCCAGAATCACTGCCCAAATTACAGCCCAGGCACTGCTAAAAAGTCGCTCAGCCACTGTCTTCTAGCAGGTAGTAACGCCCAAATACTCAGATCCACCAGTATCAGGCGCACCTCACACACAGCTGCTCTGACAGAAGGAAAACGTGTCCCATGGTGGTACCTGGGAGATACCAGGAAGAGCCTCCTTCCTCCAGGGATGTGGGTTGGTGGGGTGAGGGGGTAGCGGAGGGAGGCCCACAATGTGTATGGATCTGTGTTGCCAGTAGGGGCACAGGCGCGGGTTGATGTCAGTTGCATATCCGCTGCCTGGTGTCGCTGTACCACAACTCTACCATGAACATTAATTATTTGGATTAAACATTAATTACTTTTGGGTTATCCTCCTCCCAGACCCCCTTTTAGAATCCTGAATACTCTGGGAGGGACATCATATTCCCACTTGAGTGTGGAGTAGTTTACAGGTCATTTTCTTCTTTATGTAAGGACCCAGCACAGCGAACAGAATATTGGCCATCGCGGGGAGAGAGCAGCCCCTGAGGGAAACTGGGTAAACCTAAGAGCAGTGGGAGGAGAGAGGTGAGTGCAGACTTTGCCTTCTTCAAAGCATCACCTCAGCTCAACGTGAACTGGCCTTGCTTCGGGAAGGAGAGAAACTCTCCCACTGCGCTGTGTGAGACCTTGGGAAGTGGTCAGGTAGGAGGCAAGTCCTGTCCCTGAGGCCGTCCCTCTGGCCCTCACCAGATGGCTGCCCCCAGGGCCTCAGCCAGGGCCTCATTCAAAGCCAGAGAACAAAGTGCAGCTGAAATCGCGCAGCGGGCTGTTCTTTTTGTCAGTCTGGTAATGGAATCAGGAGGCCAGGTGCAAATTAATGGCTCCTGTGAGGCTCTGGGACAGGCCGTGATCCTCGAGTGAGAGCGAGGACCGGACGCGTGGTCTGACGGGCTTAATCACATCGGCTTTGAAGAGCATCCCTGAAATGTAGCAACTCACAGAGCTGGTATTTCAGATCCCTCTTCATCTGCTTCAAAGGATTGCACTGACATTATCTGTCATCCACGCTATGCAGAGAGGAAACCGCAAGCCAGATTCAATGACATCTGCCAGGTCTCAGCCCTCCAGGCCACTCACCTCTCCTCTGCCCAGGAGCAGATTTCACAACCTATTTGCTTTTGCTGTGGCCTTGTTCCCAGGAGGCCTCATTAAGTGGAGGAAGGGGTGGCAGGGTGGCTGAGTGGCCCAGTGGACAGAGCCAGGGCCCTGAGGCCCACCTGTCCCCAGACTGAGATTCCTCACGTCAACTGTTAACCTCTCTGAGCCTCAACTTTCTCATCTGCAATATGGGACTGAAACTGCCTACTCCAAAGGGCTGTTGTGACAATTGTGTGAGGTGATGGGTCCAAAAAATCTCCAAGAACAGGTACTGAACAAAAGTTTTGCGGTTCTACTTGTACTTAAAACAAACTGGGAGCTAGGGCAGAGGGGGCTTTATCTGCACTAGAAACATCGCTCGGCTGGACCTTTGGAAAGGAGGGGAAAGCAGAAATGAAATAGAGGGGTTTCAAGGACTCTGATTTTTATTTTTTCTTTTCTTCTTCTTCTTTTTTTTTTTTTTTGTGGACTCACCACGCAGCATTCAGACCAGGGATTGAACCCGTGCCCCTGCAGTAGAAGCGTTGAGTCTTAACCACTGGACCACCAGGGAAATCAGGACTCTTATTTTTTAAAGGACATTTGCCCTCCTCACTCCTTTTTCTTTCATTTTCTGAGTACTTAACAAATTACCAGAACTAGGCTAGACCCTGTCAGGGATTCAAAAAAGTAAGACGAGCTCCCTACTGGCAAGGAGACTGCAGTCACTCCCTTCTTTTACACGGAAACGTTCCAAGTTTAAGGACACGGCTGGCTCTCCTGCCCTCCCTTTTGGAGGAGTGATAGCCCTAAGAAGCCGCGTACCAATCAAAGTTTTGTAAATTAACCACATTTCTGATACCTTGGATTGACAACACACTATTTGAAGGACCTCGGGATAAATTCATTTTAGAAGGAGAAGAGCCAGCCCCTAGGTGACAAGGACACGGCCTGCAATCCACAGAGAGGTGGCCCTGCGATATCCCAGCTGAGTGATTCTGGGCCACGACGTAACCTTTGTGAGTCTCTGTAACCTGTGTGTGAAACAGGGAGAGGCAACCCCAAAGCACCTGTTTGTTGTGGGTACCAGAGGAGGTAGGCGTGGAAAGTCTCTGAGTGGGTAGGCGATACGTTTCAACAGCATTATGCTTCTATTTGACTCCTCTCTAAATTCAGATTTTAGGTTACCTTTACAGAGAAGGACTTTGTTATGTAACTGAATCGTCTTATTTCCTCCCTCAACCTGTGTCCCGCTCTTGGTCACCTCCCAGCCACCCAGCCTAGACACTCCCTCTCCCTCACCTCCTGCATCTAATTACTGGCCAAGGCATGTCCAGTTTACCTCTCCAAACCCTCTCCTTCTCTCTCCATTCCAACGTCCAACTTCAAGCCTCCAGTCTCTCCACCTGGAATTTCACCAGAACTTCCTAACTGGATTTCGTCCTCAAAGTTTCACCCTCCAACCCAGCCTTCCCACGGCTGTGAGGGTCACCTTCCTAAAACTCGGAGCAGGCACTGCCACCTTCCTCCTCAAAACTTCTGAGCGGTATCCCTCTCCTACAGAATAAATTAACTCCAACTTTCTATCAAATCATTTCAGACCCTCCTTACCTGATCCCCAGCTGTCAACCCCATCTCTGCTCCCTTCTATCTGAGAACCCCACATCCAAGCACACGGAGCAATCACTGTTCCCCAGACACACCAGGTGCTTTCTTACATCTGAGCAGGCCAGTCCCTTAACCTCGAATGTGGTTTTCCAGATTCCCCAGTGTCACACTTCCATTTCTCTACACTCCTACCTATGTTCCTTATATATCTGGTAAGAATCGATTTTCCTCTACCACTAGGGTATATGTTCCTTGGGGGTAACGGTATTATTTTACATTCATCTTGGAATCCCCCGTAATGTCTGACACGTAGTGTGTGTTCCATATGTTTGCTGAATGAAGGGGTGAATGTTCTAGATGTGACTAAATACAGGCTATATTGTATGCTGTAATCACAATGATTAAATATTTGGGGGACGAAGGGAAAGCGTGGTTAACTTATTTGCACATCTGCATTCTTGACTACTTTCGTATTCCCCCTCCCTGCCTCCTATATACCCCCATGGCGACTCTCTTTTACCTAAATCACATGATCTGATGCACGGTCTTAGCAGGGAAGAGATTTAAAATCAGAACAGTCGCAGAAAATCCAGCCCATATGGTAGGTGGGCTATTTTTATTAAGATATAATTCATCTGTCAAAAAAATTCACCTTTTAAAAGTATACAATTCAGCAGTTTTTCGTATATTCATAAGAGCTGTAGAACCACCACCAGTATCTAATTTCAGAACATCTTCATCCCTTTCAAAAGAAAACAGTGTAGTCGCACCTCACGCCCTCTCCCTTCCATCCCCTAGCAATCACCAGTCTACTTTCTGTCTCTATAGATTGGCCTATTCTGGACTTTGCCTATAAATGGCCTTTTGTGACTTGCTTCTTTCACTTGTAATTTTTTCAGGCTTCACCCATGTTGTAGTGTGTATCAATACTTTATTGCTTTTTATTGCCCAATAAGACTCCATCGAAAGGATATACCACATTGTCTTTATCCATTCATCTTCTGATGAACATTTGGGTTGTTTCCTCTCTGCGGCTGTTGTGAATAATGCTCTAGCTGCCTTTAACGCTGATCTGTGAGAGCTGAGGCTGTGGTTAGTGGAACCTACAGGAAGGGCCTTCCCTTCCTGAATTATTGTCTGAGGGCAGCTTGCAAAGAAGGCTTTGAGGAAAGGGTCACCAAGGGAAGGGACGAGAGGAAGGCACTAAGTGGCCGGTCCATCTGGGGGGACATCGTCTCTGGAGGGCAGGCTGACCAAGCAGAAAAGGGGAAGGATAGGGCAGTCCCAAGCAGACTTACCTCCAGAAGTGATAGAAAAGTAGAGGGACATTCAGCCCCAGGGTGAGCCACTCCTGAGCGCACAGGAACATGATGCAGAAGAGGCTGTGGATGGAGTATTCCGGCAGCACCAGCTGAAGAGGGAGCAGAGACACAGGCCTGCGTTAGAGGGAGGAAAAGTCACTCCTGCATCTATAGCGGCTGACGTCCGCCTGCCTGGACACTTCCTCTGACATGCTGGTGACACAGAGGTCCTTCCCGCAGCATCACAGAGTCACTGCCCCTGGACTGTGACCCGTCTCTGGTAAGTTCTCCTCTTTAAGGTACCGGAGCCATGCTTTATACCCAAAAAGGACACAGGCCCTCAGCACCCTACTTACCAGAATAGGGCACTTGCTTCAGGGGGTCACCTGTGGATGACCACAGGTGGGAAGAGCGGAAGAGGCCATCCAGCCCCTGTGACGTCTGGCCCAAGGCAGGACCCACTGGAAGAAATACTGATAGACTTTCTAGTGATTCTATAACTGCCCTGCTCGTGTTCTCCTAGGCCCTGTGTATCCTCCCATAGAAACTCACAAACCTAAAGCAAATATGTATATACTGTTCAAACACAGGAGCGTTGGGAAAAAAGTGAGAAACAGCATTTTTCTTGATGCTGCGTGGATGAAGAGGAATCCAAGAGTAAGAACATGTATATGACAAAAGAGGGAAAGTTTAGCCTCTGGAGGAAGGGGAAAGAAACCAGCCCAGACCAAGAAGGGTCAGATAGTGGAAGGCAACCAACAGGAAGACGAAGCTCCGTGAGCCCAATCTACCTGCACTGGTGTAAAAAGAGCTCAACGTGATTGAGAACCCACCCCCCAAGGGTGTTTACATCTTAACAGAAATCAAAGTTGTAACAAAAATCAAAGTGACTGTAAAGGAGAAATTTGGTCCCCGGGCCAGTAACAAGGAAACCCCAAAATAGAGATATTAAGGTACCATCTTTCCCAATCATATAGGAATAAATATTTAATGAATGAATAGTTAATGAATTAGTTATTTCATTAATAGTTACTATTTAATGAATTAAGTTAATATATATATTCATTATGTGTATATACATATTCATATATATATGGGGGGATAGCCTCTGTGTGTCATTTAGACCAGCGGTCCCCAACCTTTTTGGCACCAGGGACCAGTTTCATGGAAGACAATTTTCCATGGGGGGATGGTTCAGGCGCTAATGCGAGCGCTGGGGAGCGCTGGGGAGCGGCAGATGAAGCTTCCGCTCACTCGCCCACCGCTCACCTCCTGCTGTGTGGCCCGGTTCCTAACAGGCCGTGGACCAGTACTGGTTTACACCACGCTGAATGCTTCGCTCCGTCTAGCAAATTCTAACCATCCTTCAAGGCCCATCTCAAATAGCACTTTCTAATGGAAGCTCAGCCCAACCTACCCCACCTCACCTCACCCCACCCTGCAGCCCCACAGCATGCTTTCCGACCCTCACTCAGGGGGACTTTCCATAACCTGTCCATGATGGAGTCATTACCTTCTTTCTTACCTCTCGACACACATGGATCTACCCCTAGTCTATGAGCCACCTTGGCCAAACTCTATTCTTTTCTCATCTCCATTTGCAAAGTGCTTTTTTGTACTTAGCAGAGACTGAACGAGTATTTGATAAAATGAATTGAACTGACCAAGTGCATACGTTTGGAGCATGGTTGGCTGGCATTAGGGATGCAGCCTGTGGTCACAAACCAAGATTTCTCTGGGGGGAAAACAAACGGCCTTGAACTCTTCTATTTGGGGAAAGAACATGACTTTGGTCTCATTCATCTCTCACTTTAGTCAGATGAGCTAACCGCCCCAGAAGGGAAATACAGTGGGGGACACACATTTGAAATAAATACATGCAGAGGCACAGGTGTTAAGAAATGCATTCTGTAACTAAGTGGCATCTTCTTCATTCTCAAGTCCAGTGAAGAATGAATTGCATTGGCCTGCCTCTTAGAATTCTCGGGCAATAACCCTGGAATCAACGTCCAAGAGCCAGCGGTCCAGAGGCAGTGGCCTCAGTGGGTGAACCGGCACAGCTAGCCTGTGAGCCTCAACGACCCGGTGGGAGGGTGTACGTCTCAACATTTCTCCTCACAGGACCTTGCAGCCATCCTTTCCAACCCCATCTGCGGCCAGCCAAGACACCACCTTACCTCCTCCCGTTCGAAGAGAAAGCCCCTGTTCTCAGCCTGCCAGCCCCAGGGGGTAGCGGCTGTGACCTCTCCTATGCACGTCTCTACATTTTTTAATCATTGATTTCAGCCACTTAGGCCGAGGTAATTAACATGTTAAGAGACAGCCACCCCAGGCCTGGATCATCCCCGGCTCACAAACCTCTGACTGATTACAGTTTGGATCTCAGGTCCCTCTATTCAGCACCACTGTTTCTTCTCTCTTCGAGGCTTGATTTATAGCGGAAGCTGCAACCTGCTGAGCAGGGAGGATTTGTCACTGTCACCACACTGAGGAAAACTGATTAAGGGAGGCCAGCTGGGTCCAGAGGTGCCCCACCTGCTGGGGGTGGGATCAAAGCTGCAGAATCCAGGCTGCTCTTTGGGGTGGCTTCTCCCCAGCTGCCTCTTCCGATCACTGAGCAGCGCATCCTTGCAGGTGGGAGGGCGAGGGTGCCCTTTACGTCCACACGTTGTTTCTCTCCCGCTTCCCCAGGCAGTCCCTGTCTCAATGGCAGGGGAGACTTATGGACCCAGTGAACCTTGGCCGGGCCATGAGCACCAGCCTTGACCAGCGGGCATTACTGCTTCCCTCCATCTTCCCTCCACTTCCCGTATCCATTGCCGGGAAGGTGGGGCCAAAAGGCTGTGAGCGGAAACGGCTGGAGCATTTACCAGCCGATGCAAAGCGCTCCAGGCTCTCTCTCTCTGCCCTCTGACACGGCAAAACGCACTTAGGCTGGAGGGTCCTCCAGCATCCGGAAGCCATAGGTGAGGAGAGGCGCGCTGGGGCAGCCGGTGATAGACACCAAACATGAACAAGAAAGAAACTTGTGGGGTGTTTGGGGGTTTTTTTTGGCTGCCCCGCGGGGCATGCGGGATCTCAGTTCCCCGACCAGGGATCGAACCCGTGCCCCCTGCCATGGAAGCGCGGAGTCCTGACCACTGGACCGTGTTCTAAGCTACTGAGATTTGGGAGTTGTTTCTTAACCACAGCGTGATTTAACCCATCTTGTCTGGTACAAAATGAGTAATCAGTGAGAAAAGCAAAGCGGTAATCATCCCTCTTTATCCTTCCCCGGATCAGCCAGCCCGCCTTTCCTTTCACAAGCACTGGGCACGCCGAGGCAGGGGCTGAATGACCACCAGGCGGGCATAATGCTTATTCATTCGTGTGGGCAGTTGGACTAGCTGTCCCCTCCCAACCTTGCTTATCTCGGTTATACAAAGACCGCCCCTGAATCTCCCCGGCCAACCACAGAAACACTGAGGGGAGGACTGCCCGCCCGCCCTCCATCCTGAGTCATACCCTCACACTGCAGAACACTGTTTCCTTGTCTTATGACAAGCTGTTGGAATGGTGCCACTCTCATTCTTTCACACAACAGAGGGACTGTTTCACGCAGGCCACAGTCTATTGAATTCCCGTGTCTTATTATGCCCTGCTTTACAGAGTTATAAATACTAAATAAGTGGTCTCAATACAGGTATTGTGGGGTTGCTGAAAAGACTGCAATTCACTCCAACCAGGGGGGCTCACAGAAGGTTTTGCGATCAAGGCGGAATCAAGGGAACTTGAAAGGATGAGTAAAACCTCATCATGCGAGGAAGCCAGAGGTCAGCATTCCAGGAAGAGGAACCGTGAGAACAAAAGCAGAGAGGTGACAGTCACCACCTGGGCGGGTTCTGCACAAGCCCAGCGAAAACGGCCACTCACTCATCATTTAATGGATTAACGCCCGGCCTGATGTGGGTCAAGTTCTGGGTAAATGTTCATTTCATTCCCCTCCTGCTGGGACTCAGCCTTCTCATCCCCTGGTGCTGGAGGCTTTGTGTGTCACCATCGTAAACTGAGGGGTGGGGGCCTGCCATGAGAGTATGATGACGACACAGCCTCCTCCCACTATTCCCTGCCCTGATGTACGCAGAGGTCCAATGTCAGCTGAAGCTCTCAGCGCACGCCAGCAAAGCTCAGACACTTGCCAGTGCAGACTTCAAAGATTTCACCCACTCCCCCGCTTCTTCCATCACTTCTAAGAGGATGCATGTGGCATCTGGGAAGGATCGCCTGTCCTGACTTCCTGCCCAGATTCTCGTCCTCAATTTTCATTTCCTGGCAGTCATTTCCATCCCAATAGCCCACAGCCACCGTGTGCTGAAAACTCACTCTCCTCCCAACACCTGTAACCTTTATCTCCTAAATTTCCGATTTCTGCTAATAATAGCTATCTCTGATTTCTCTGTCTCATCCATTTCCTCACCCGTCTGTTTCCAAATCTTGTCATTTCTTCTTCACAGCCACCTGGGTTTGTTTTTCCTTTTTTATTTCTACTGCCCCTTACTGGTCTGGGCCCCTGCACATACTCCCAAGGCGGTGCAGGAACAGTCTAGCAGGTTTCTGTCCCTGGACCCTGCTCCCTCTGTCCAACAGAGCAGCTAGCTCTTCTCCTCTGTAAGTGCCACATTCAGCTCCGCTCTAAGCTTTCATCCACAACCTTGTTTTCCTGGAAATTTTATTTTATTTGTATTAAAACTATTTTATTTCTACTTACGCATCATCTCATTCATTCATGTATCCATTCATTCTCCGGCTTTAGCCCCCAAGCAACTTGCAGCTGACTGGTAACCTTTACCTATGATGGGAGAATACTATGATAATGTATCAATGCCTTATTTCATTGCTGTGGAGGAGAGGGGTATCAGGAGGCAAGAGGAGAAGCTCTTCTAACCCCCAGAGGGAGAGGAAAGAGAGAGGGGATGCTTGGAGTGGAAGTAAAGGAATGAAACTCCCTGGGGGAGAGCAGGGATTCCCTAAGACTGGGGAGGAGGGGGTGGTGAAGGAGGAGAAGGCGTGGCCAGCACCCTAGTGCTGGAGATGTGCTCCTGGCTCCCACCATGCATCCCAAGGGGGGCAGGATTTCTGAGGGGCTGGTATAAGCATGGCTGGGACCAAACCCCCTAAAAGTCAAGCCACAGAAGCCTAGGGGTAGGTTCCAGGGCTGAGGGTAGCTTGAAGGGAGTGGCAGCTGTGAGACCCAGAGATTCCACCCATCTCTCAGTGAACACTGTTGACTCAGACAACAAGGCTTTTCTGCTGTGATCACATTGGGCTAAAAATATTAGCCCACTATCTCAAAGTGTTACATAAATTCTTACCAGTTACATAACGATCAACTGTGTGATATTGAGAAAAGCAGCTGAGCATGTTGAGCCTTATTTATCTCATCTGTAGATGCCAACATTTACAACCTACCAGCAAGGGTGGTAGAAGGGACACAGGGTGTCCCTCTGACAGTGCTCTCAAAGGGGAAGAAGCATCAAAGAAAGGAAGATGCCGTTATCGCGATGAATGTGATCATTGTTACTGTTAACAATCACATATGAGCTATTTACCATTCTCGGGACTTGTCACTCTTACCCTGAAAGTCAGTGAAATGGCCCAGAACCAAATCTGGTTTCCCGATTCTCCATCCGGTCTCCTCTGACCCCCGCTCTGATTAAACCAGGCTTCCAGCTTTGCCAAGTGGAAAGAAAAACCAAGGGTTGTTTAACAGCCTGCCTCTCAAACCATTAAAAACCCCAATCCCCGCCTGTTTTCAAACAACAATAACCCAGTTCCCTTCGTTGCATTGTCCTGTATTGTTGTATCTGTCCTAAGGTTTATCTGCCCAGGAGCCAGTGAATATGTATGAAAAAGAAGAAAAAGATAATGTCTCTTTCATCTGATTTCCCAGCCCACACCAAACTGGCCCTAAAACAGAGGAGCCCTTCTGGGATGAGCAGGGAGGAGGCAATCTTCTCAGAAACGTCCAGCATTGGAGAGCCGTTCTCTATTTGTCCCCAAATGAACAACTGTGCACGTGACTCACGTCAGGAGGAGACAGCAGGAAGGAAGGACAGGATGGCAGCTTAGGAACCTGGGATTTTGCTAAATGGAAGACTGAGAAAAGCATTCAAGCACTATCAGGAAACCTTATTCTGTCTGAGGCCTTCTTTAATTGCTCTGGGTAAAGCTCTCCTAGAGAGGGCGCTGCCTCACAGCAGTCAGGCAAAAGCCTGCACCAGCCTGGGGGTTGGGAGGGCGGGCCAGCCCTCCCAGGGGCAAGGCTCCCTGCAGCCTCTGGTCCCTCCGGCTAAGAGCTGGCACCCCGACCTCAGATGGCATGACTAAGCAGGAACACCGGTTGGGCCGACTAGAGTGTTGCCTATTTGAGGATGCTGGTACGTTAAACTGTTTGACCTCCTGGATTTTGCACAGTGTTTATCCAATATTTTAAAGGGGAGAGCGGATGACTCTGGGACATACTCAACAGAGAATCACCTAGTCTAGAACTGTAATTTAAAAAGTCACCATAAAATGGGGGGAGGCGAGGGAAGGATAAATTAGGAGTTTGAGATTAACAGATACACGCTACTATATATAAAATAAATAAATATATAAATATATATAAAATATATATAAAATAAACAACAAGGACCTACTGTATAGCACAGGGAACTCTATTCAATATCTTGTAATAATCTATAATGGAAAAAAATCTGGAAAAAAAATACGTGAATCACTTTGCTGTACACCTGAAATTAACACAACACTGTAAGAAAAAGAAAGAAAACAAAAGTCACCATAAATTATTCTGATGTATGCTGACTGTACACACACCAGGAACTGTGGACCTGGTTCTGTGCCCTTCGCTGCCAGCACTTCTCCTAAATGCCTGGGCCAAGTACTGCTTCGACCTTGTCTCGGTCAGGATCAGAGCCTCACAGCTGATCCCAGGAGACTGAGCCAGGCCTCAGGGGAAATCAGTCACCGAACATGTTCCCCACGGGCCTGTCACCCAGAAACACAGGGGCAAGAGGGGGCGACAGCCAGGGAAGGAGATCCTGCCTGAGTGACCCAGGATGTAGAAACAGGAGCATTTTCCTTCCGGCCTGCAGAGGCCAGGAGTTCAGTGAGGGCACAGAGGTGGGGCAGGGAACCACGGAGCGCTGCTTCCAGCCCCAGGGGGCTTCCTCTGCAGGCCTTCCACTGTCCAACCCCATGGGGCCCTCTGGCTTCTTCCCCTCTCTCCACCCATCCTCCCTGAGCACGTTGAATCCACGCTGAGGAAGCTCCTGCAGCTTTCCTGACACCCACAGGGGCTCACTCTGCATGCGGAGAAGGCAACAGAGAGAGGAAAAGGTCCAGGGAGAGGAGGTGCGGTGCGGGGTAAGCCCATAACCCCGCTGCCCACTGCTCCTGGCCACCTAGAGTGAGGAGGGCCCAGTTCACAGCTCGGCCCAGAGGCCCCCGTTGGGACTTGACTGTGCACTGACGTGCTGCAGACCCCGGCCCAGCCACCGTGGACCACTCTGGCTCCCTGCCCAGACTCCCAGGAACTGCCTGGGAGCCTTCCTGTCCTAACTGCTCCTCGGGGACCAGCTTCCACTCTGACTGACTCGCATGGGCTCCAGCACCCCTAGTCCCCCTGCCATTTCCCGTGGGCCCTCACCACCAGCTGTGCTGTGTGCCGGGGACACGGAAGGAAAAGTGTGCGTGCACAACTGCATGAGGAAGGGGCTCCCTCCAGTCGAGTTCACAAGGGTCTCAGGTTCGCTTCTGGAGGAGAAGGAAACCGGGACAAGAAGTAACAGAACGGGTTTTGCTCGCTGCTCTACCACCCTGGCACTCCCACTGGCCCCCCTCCTCCAGCCCATGTCTTTAAGCATGTCTTCACCATCATCCAGCAGTGATTCCCAAACGTTATGGTACTTCCGAATCACCTGGGAGTCTTGCTAAAACACAGGTGGCTGGGCCCTACACCCAGTTTCAGATTCAGTAGGTCTGGGTGGGGCCTAAGAACCTGCCTTTCTAACCAGTTCCCAGGTGAAGCACTGAGAACTTTGTGCCTCCAGGTGTGGTCCCAGGACCGGCATCGCCAGCATCACCCAGGAGCTTGTCGGAAATACAGAATTTAGGCTCCGTCCCAGACCGCTGAATCAGAACCTGGTGGGGGTTGAACAAAATCCCCAGGTGATTTACATGCACCTTAAAGTTTAAGAAATGACTGGTCAGCACTGAATCCCAAAATAGGATCCTCCAGCCACCTGTAGCAGAACTGCCTGAGACACTTGGTTTAAAATGCAGATTTCTGGGTGCTATACCCATCTGCTAAGATAAACTGTGGCCAGAAACATGCATTTTTCAGAAGCATCCCAGGTGCTTTTGTTAAATATTTGAGCTGAGATTCACAGACCAAACACACAAGGCAGAGGCTTCCATTCTGAAGACCCAGGGTCCCAGTGCCCCAGCAGGGCTGTGACAGTCCTGCACTCACAGAGCAATGCTCACCAACTACTGCTCACGGACTTGAGTCTGGGTAGGTAGCATAGGCAGATAAGGGCAGTAGTGTCTGGCTCCTGGCTCTCCAAGCCACCAGCATGTGGAAGAACACCCATGAAGCTCCCTTAGAACCCATGGCCATGGTCTCTGATCTTGAAGGGCTGGCCTTGGCATCTTCCAGGGATGGAGGTCATCCCTCCAGCATCCTTCCACCTCCAGAACCTCACAGCCTCTAGTTTCCGCCATCTTCTGCCTGTCCTCGGCAGGTCACCTCTGCCCTTTGCTGTCACAAGCTCCTTCTGCCTGTCTCCGGCCTTCCCTGTGTCTCAGTGGACTTTCTAAACCTGGAAGGTGACTGGTTCATTTTAGGACCAAATCTTTGGATTCCAGCCCTGCCCTGCCCTGCCCATACCTCCCAGTCTGCCTTTATCACCATTTTCATGCAGCTTCAAGATACGCTTGAATTTCAAAAGCCTCTCTGCCAGTTTCCTCACATACTTGTAAAATTACTGAACTAAGAGCCCACTCAGGGAGGAGGTGAGAATAAAAGCACTCTCTCAAGCAATGCCATATTTTTAAAGGGACAAAATTCTCCTACAACTAGTGGGAAATTCAAAGACATCTTAAGCTAACACTTGTAGCTACCCACTCCTTTCTTCCTTTCTCTAAGCCAGGGATGAGGGAAGTAGGAATTGTCATGTTCAGAATACAGGAAATGATTAGGCAAAAGTTCAGACGGTTTGAGAGGAGAAAGACTAACAGAAGGGAAAGTTCTAGGATGAGAAGGGCAGAAGGATAAGTGATTAACAAGCTTTCCAGTGCCGAAGAGCCCCACTTATGCACTCAGTCAGCAAATATTTATTATAAGCCCTTACTAGGCAGTGAGTGCAAAGCAGCCTAGCTGGGGCAGACTGCCATGTAAATGACCACGGAAACCACGGCTTCTACAGCACAACAAAATGGGAGCCGACGTACAGAGGTAGCTTCAAGCAACACGAGGCAGGGAGAAAGGAAAGAAGAAACCATCCACTCTGAATGAGGAAATGAAGGCGAGTTCCTTGGAGGAGAATGACCTCTGAGTTGAGATTTAGAGGATAAGCTGTATGGGGGAAAGCAGAATACCCAAGCTGGGGGCCTCCCCAACGACACTCGCCATCATCCTTCGTGGAGGTGCTTGAGATAGTCACTGTTTTCCCCGTGTGTCCTAGAAAAACACCGCTTCCAAATCTTCCACAGAAATGACCTTGAGATCAAAAACCCCTTCTACCAGCCTGTAAGATTTCCAGAGAACAGTCATGACGATTTTACCTGACCACAGCGACAGGAAGGAGGCCAAGGCCAGAAACAAGTCATCTCCTGCCCAAGTGGAAAGCTCTATGCACAGTGGATGATAATTAGTCTCGACCTTGGACTCACATTCATAGAGTTCACCAGTGAACTTAGGCACAGCTGCTAGCCCTGCCCTCCCCTCTCCAGCCCATCCCACCCGCACCACCCTCCCAGCCCAACTCCAAGGGAAGGAGCTCAACTCTTGTAGGGAACAAAGGGTCCCAAACCGCCAGGGCCTTCCTAACTCCCTGCCCTCCTAGAGTGGTGTTTTCCATGTAAGGCTTCTGTTGCCACATCATTTATGTAACAGGCACCTGCTGTTTTCAGCAAAGGGAGCTTCTCTCATTGCCCCACAGATCTTCCCTTATTAGAGCAAACTGAGCAGCAGCCTGGCTGGTCTTGAGCATCACCATACCAGGATAAAAACAGATGATTATCCCACTGAACAGCCATCAAGTGGTGTTAATTACCTGTTACTTTCAGCAAGTTAGAGGAAATTTACTGGAAACAAGCAAAAAAGGGTAGATTGAATGAGAGAACAAGTATTGGCATCTGGGGAAGGAGCTGCAAACTGCCAACATCACCATCAATTGATATTAACTGAGGGAGGGGCATCAAGATGGCGGAGGAGAAAGCCCCTGAGCTCACCTCCTCCTATGGGCATGCCAGAATTGCAACTCCTTAAAGAGCAACTCTCTGTGAGAACAACCTGAGGACTAGCAGAAAAGATTTTCCACAACCAAAGATATAAAGAAGGAGCCATAACAAGATGGGTAAGAGGAGCAGAGACATGATATAGGCAGGACCCAGGACCCACACCCTCAGGTTGGAAGCCCACAACCAAGACGAATATCACAACAAAAAGCTTGTCCCCAAGAAGTGAGAGAGGTCCAAGCCCCACATCAGGCTTCCCAGCCCAGGAATCCCGCACTGGAAAGTCAAGTCCCTAGAACATCTGGCTTTGAAAGTAACCCAGGAGTGCGTTCAGAAAAGCCAGAGGGCTATAGGAAACAGAAACTCCACTCTTAAAGGGCATGTGCAAAATCTCACATGCTCCAAGTTCCAGATAGAGGCAGTAATTTGAAAGACACCTGGGTCAGACCCACTTGCTGATCTTAAAGAGTCTCCTTCAGATCTGAAGAATACAATAAATGAAATGAAAAATACATTAGAAGGAACCAAAAGTAGATTAGAAAACACAAAGGAACAGATCATTGATCAGGAAGACAGATTAGTTGAAATCCCACAAGCTGAACAGAAAAAAAGAAAAGAGAATTAAAAAAAATGAGGATAGCTTAAGAGACCTCTGGGACAACATCAAGCATACTAACATTCACATTATAGGGGTCCCAGAAGAAGAAGAAGAGAGAGAGCGGGAGGGACAGAAAACCTACTTAAAGAAATAATAGCAGAAAACTTCCAAACCTGGGAAAGGAAACAGACATCCAGGTACAGGAAGTACAGAGAGTCCCAAACAAGATAAACCCCAAAAGGTCTACACCAAGAAACATTGTAATTAAAATGGCAAAAATTAAAGATAAAGATAGAATCTTAAAGGCAACAAGAGAAATGCAACTAGCTACATACAAGGAAACTCCCATAAGACGATCAGCTGACTTTTCAGCAGAAACTTGGCAAGCCAGAAGGGAGTGGCACAATATGTTCAAAGTGATGTAAGGGAAAAACCTACAACTAAGAATACTCTACAAGGCAAGGCATTCATTTGGATTTAAAAGAGATAAGGAGTTTTATAGATAAGCAAAGCTAAAAGCATTCATCACACCAAACCAGCCTTACAAGAAATGTTAAAGGGACTTCTCTAAGTGGAAAAAAAAAAAGGGGGGCACAACCAGAAATAAGAAAATTATGAAAAAATAATCTCACTGGTAAAAGCAAACACAAAATAAAGGCCGGGACATATGTATGGAATCTAAAAAAAATTTAAAAAAAGAGGTCTTGAAGAACCTAGGGGTAAGACAGGAATAAAGACACAGACCTAATAGAGAATGGACTTGAGGATAAGGGGAGGGGGAAGGGTAAGCTGTGACAAAGTGAGAGAGTGGCATGGACATATATACACTACCAAACGTAAAATAGATAGCTAGTGGGAAGCAGCCACATAGCACAGGGAGATCAGCTCGGTGCTTTGTGACCACCTAGAGGGGTGGGATAGGGAGGGAGGGAGATGCAAGAGGGAAGAGATATGGGAACATATGTATATGTATAACTGATTCACTTTGTTATAAAGCAGAAACTAACACATCATTATAAAGCAATTATACTCCAATAAAAATGTTAAAAAAATAAAGGTAGTGAATCACCACTTATAAAGCTAGTGGGAAGGTTAAAAGACAAAAGTAGTAAAATCATCTATATCTACAATAAGTAGTTAAGGGATATACAAAACAATGGGATGTAAAATATGATGTCAAAAATATTAAACATGGGATGTAGGAGTAAAATGCAGGGTAGTTAGAATTCACTCCAACTTAAACAACCATTGAATTGTTATATATATGAACCTCACAGTAATGAAAAACCAAAAACCTAAAATAGACACACAAAAAATAAAGGGAAAGGAATCTAAACATAACACTGAGAAGAGTCATAAAATTATAAGGGAAGAAAGAAAAAGAGAAAAAAAGGAACAGAGAAGAATTACCAAAAAAGAAAAGAAAACAATTAACAAAATGGCAATAAGTACATACCTATCAATAACTACTTTATATGTAAATGGACTAAATGTTCCAATCAAAAGACAAAGGGCAGCTGAATGGATTAAAAAATCAAGACCCATATATCTGATACCTACAAGAGACTCACTTCAGATCTAAAGATACACACACACATACACAGTGGAAGTGAGGTGGTGGGCAAGCTATTCCATGCAAATGAAAACAAAAAAAGAGCTGGAATAGCAATACTTATATCAGACAAAATAGACTTTGAAACAAAGACTGTAACAAGAAAAAAAAGGCATTTTACATAATGATAAAGGGATCAATCCAACAAGATATTACACCTGTAAATATTTATGCACCCAGCATAGGAACACCTAAATACATAAATCGAATATTAACAAACATAAAAGTAGAAATTAACAGTTATACAATAATAGCAGGGGATGTTAACACCTCACTTACCTCAATGGACAGATCATGCAGAAAGAAAATCAATAAGGTTACATAGGCCTGAAGTGATACATTAGGTTAGATGGACTTAATAAATACATACAAACATTCCATCCGAAAACTGCAGAATACGCATTATTTTCAAGTGCACATGTAACATCCTCCAAGAGAGATCACATGATAGGCCACAAAAATGTCTCAATAAATTTAAGAAGACTGAAATCATATCAAGCATCTTTTCCAAACAAAAAGGTATGAGGATAGAAATCAAGTATGAGAAAAAACACAAATTTGTGGAGTTTAAACATGATACTAAACAACCAATGGATCACTGAAGAAATCAAAGAGGAAATAAAAAATACCTTGAGACAATAAAAATGGAAATAAAATGTTCCAAAATCTATGGAATGTAGCAAAAGCACTTCTAAGAGGGAAGTTTACATCAATATAGGCCTACCTCAGGAAACAAGAAAAATATCAAATAAACAACCTAACCTTACATTTAAGGGAACTAGAAAAAGAAGAACAAACAAACTCAAAGTCAGTAGAAGAAAGAAATAATAAGATCAGAGTGGAAATAAATGAAATAGACACTAAAAAAAAAACAGTAGAAAAGATGAATGAAACTAAGAGCTGGTTCTTTGAAAAGATAAACCAAATTGATAAACCTTTAGCCAGACTCATCAATAAAAACGAGAGAGGGCCCAAATCAATAAAATCAGAAATGAAACAGAAGTTACAACCAATACCACAGAAACAAAAGATTGTAAGAGACTGCTACAAACAACTATACATCAACAAATTGGACAACCTAGAATAAATTCCTAGAAACATACAGTCTTCCAAGACTGAATCAGGAAGAAATAAGAAACATGAACAGACCAATTAACAGTAATGAAATTGAATCAGTAATCAAAAACTCCCAACAAACAAAAGTCCAGGACAAGATGGATTCACGGATAAATTCTACCAAACATTTAGAGAAGAGTTAACACCTATCCTTCTCAAAGTATTCCAAAAAGTTTCAGAGGAAGCAATGCTTCCGAACTCATTCTATTAGACCAGTGTCACCTTGATACCAAAACCAGACAAAGACAATACAAAAAAGAAAATTACAGGCCAATATCACTGATGAACATAGAAGGAAAATCCTCAACAAAATAAAATATTAGCAAATCAAATTCAACAATATACTAAAAGGATCACACACCATGATCAAGTGGATTTATCCCAGGGATGCAAGGATGGTTCAGTCTCTACAAATCAACCCATGTGACATACCACATTAACAAATTAAAGAATAAAAATCATACAATCATCTCAATAAATGCACAAAAAGCTTTTGACAAAACTTAAATCTATTTATGATCAACACCCTCAATAAAGTAGGTATAAAGGGAACATACCGCTACATAATAAAGGTCGATATGACAAACCTACAGCCAACATCATACTCAATGGTGAAAGGTTGAAAACATTTCCTCTAAGATGAGGAAAAAGACAGGTATGCCCACTCTCACCACTTTTATTCAACATAACATTGAAAATCCTAGCCACAGCAATCAGATGAGAAAAAGAAATAAAAGAAATCCAAATTGGAAAGGAAATAACACTATCTCTGTTTGCAGAAGACATGACATTATATGGAGAAAACCCTAAAGATGCTGCAAAAAAAACTAGTAGAACTAATAAATAAACTCAATAAATTTATAGGATACAAAATTAACAGACAGAAATCTTGTGTTTCTGTACACTAATAATGAACTATCAGAAGGAGAAATAAGAAAACAATTCCATTTACAATTGCACCAAAAAGAATAAAATACCTAGGGATAAATCTAACCAAGGAGGTAAAAGACCTGTACTCTGAAAATTAGGACACTGATGAAAGATATTGAATATGACACAAACAACTGGAAAAATACACCATGGTCATGGATTGGAAGAATTAATATTATAAAAATGTCCATACTACCAAAGGTAATCTACAGATTCAATGCAATCCCTATCAAAATACCAATGGCATTTTTCACAGAACTAGAACAAATAATCCTAAAATTTGTATGGAACCACAAAAGACTCCAATCAGCCAGAACGGTCTTGTGAAAGAAGAACAAAGCTGGGGGTATAATGCTCCTTGATTTCAAACTATACTACAAAGCTACAGTAATCAAAACACAGTATGGTACTGGTAAAAACAAACACATAGATCAATGGAACAGAATAAAGAGCCCAGACATAAACCCATGCTCATATGGTCAATTAATTCATGACAAAGGAGCCAAGAATACACAATGGGGAAAAGACAGCCTCTTCAATAAATGGTGTTGGGAAAACTGGACAACTACATGCAAAAGAATCATGTGGTTGTGGACTACATTCTCACTCCATGTAAAAAATAAATTCAAAATGGATTAAAGACATAAATGTAAGACCTGAAACCATCAAACTCCTAGAAGAAAACAAAGACAGTATGCTCCTTGAAATCAGTCTTAGCAATATTTTTTTGAATCTGTCTCCTCAGTCATGGGCAACAAAGGCAAAAATAAACAAATAGGACTACATCGAACTAAAAGCTTTTGCACAGTGAAGCAAATCATCAACAAAACAAAAAGGCAGCCTACTGAATGGGAAGAAGATATTTGCAAATGATATATCTGATAAGGGGTTATTAATATGCAAAATATATAAAGAACTCAGACAACTCAATATCAAGAAAAAGCAATCTAATTAAAATGGGCAGAGGATCTGAATAGACAGTTTCCAAAGAAGACATACAGATGATCAACAGACACATGAAAAGATTCTCAACATCACTAATCATCAGGGAAATGCAAATCAAAACCACAATGAGATATCACCTCACACTTGTCAGAATGGCTCTCATCAAAAAGAAAACAAATAACAAGGGTTGGTGAGGATGTGGAGAAAGGAAACCCTTGTGCACTATTGGTGGGATTGTAAATTGGTGCAGCCACTATGGAAAACAGTATGGAGGTTCCTCAAAAAATTAAAAATAAAACTACCATACTATCTAGCAATTTCACTTCTGAGTATTTAACAGAACAAAACAAAAACACTAATTTGAAAAGATATATGCACCCCTATGTAGACTGCAGCGTTTTTTACAATAACCAAGATATGGAAGCAACCTGAGTGTCCATGGATAGATGAATGGATAAAGAAGATGTGGTATATATCTACAATGGAATATTACTCTGCCATAAAAAATGAAATCTTGCCACGTGCAACAACTTGGATGGATCTAGAGGGTATTATGCTAAATGAAATAAGTCAGACAGAGGAAGACAAACATTGTATGATCTCATATGTGGAATCTAAAAAAACAAAACAAACAAAACAAAATGACAACAGAGTCACTGAAGCAGAGAAAAACTGGGTGGTTGCCAGAGGGGAAGGGGGAGGGGGTTGGGTGAAATAGGTGAAGGGTATTAAGAGGTACAAACTACCAGTGTAAGATAAATAAGTCACAGGGATATAATATACACCATAAAGAATACGCCAATAATATTGTAATAACTTTGTATGGGGACAAATGGTTACTAGGCTTATCATGGTGATCATTTTCATAATGTATTTAAATGTTAAATCACTACGTTGTACACCTGAAATTAACATAATATTTTAAGTAAACCATATTCCAATATAGCCCTCCAGACTGCCCAGGTAAGGGGGTGGTCTGAATGCAAGTACACACAGATGGGTTTGTCCAAAGTCTGTCTAAGATTAATATTAGCTGGATTGTGCCAAGGTTTACCAGAAGTGTGATTTAGCAAATTAACATTGTGAAAAAAATACAAAATAATATCATAACTTTTGCTTCCAGTAAGGGCTTGAGTGACAGTTTCTTAGTGAAAATAGTATTAGATTAAGGAACAAGAGACTTGGGCTCTAGACCTGCCTATTAAGCTGTAGAACTTTGGGTGAACTATTTAATCTCAGTGGGCTCAGTTTCCTCATCTATAAAATGGAAATAATAATCATATCGACTTCATAGGACTGTTATGAATATTAAATGAGTTAATATGTGTGAAGCTCTTAAAATAGCATCTGGCACATAGTAACACTCCATAAATAATAACTATGATTTGTAAGAAGGGGTGTTTGAACTGCACAACCCCTACAGTTGTTTTCAGCTCAAATATTCCATATAATCTGTAAAAAGCAGCAATTAAACTTCCTTGAAAATTTAACCAATGTATCTTCCTTTTCCTTCTCCAATCTATTTCTAGGTGTTTGCAAATTTTTTAAATCCTCTTTCTCCACTAATTCCTATGCCTAGAAACATGTGTTCTGTGGAATCTGATCCTTTTGTGTGTCAATAATATTAAATGGCTCCTAAGTAATATACTTCCCCATGCTCCTGAAGAATGATTTCCTCATCCTTCCTGAGTCACTATTGTGCATGTGGATGTCTGTGTTTGTCTGTACGTGTCTTTGTGGGTCTCTCTCCATACAATTGTTCTATCAGTACATTACACAGCAAGTGCTCAGCAAACTCACCATTTATTCATTCAACAAACGTGCAGTGAAAGCCTACCATGAGGTGTCTAACACTGTGGCAGGCACTGGAGGCACCAGGACGCACTAGATGAGCACTGTGACTATGCTTCAGGCATCCCCAGGCTGGTGCGAGAGACCAACAGCTGAACAACAGAATGTGCTGCAGGCTGCACTTAGACAATGGGAAGCAAACGAGTCGAAAGAAACAGCCTGAATCAGAGGCAGTGGAAGACCAGAGGCAGGCACACAGCCTAGCCGGCAGCCATGGGGAAAGAGAACCTGCTGCAGAAACACGGAAACACCTTGGGCCAGTCCCAGCCTCTACCAGCTCTCACAGAAACAACGGCAGTCTCTTCCTGACCTGTCTCCCCTCTTCCACCCCACCCCACCCCTGCTCCCAATCTATTTTCACCTAGTAGCCAAAAAGATCTTTTTGAAATGTAAATTAGATCATGTCAGTTCTTCGCTCAACCCTCCCATTGCTCCTAGAATAAAACCCAAACTCCTTACGATGACCTCTAAGGGCCTACATGATCTGGCCTCTGTGCCCTTCTGACCCCACACCCCACCATGGCTCCCTTGCTCACTCTACTCCAGTGGCATCTGTCCCTTTGTTGTTCCTGATCCCCTGCCTGTCTGTTCCCACCTCAGGGCCTTAGCGTGTGCTGTTGCCTCTGACTGGAGAGGCCCTCCCCAGACATTCTCACATCTGTGTCCGCCTCATCATTCAGGAATCTACTCAAGGTCACCTCCTCACAGGAGCCTTCCCTCTCCATCCGACATGGTTCTCTCCTTATTTGCTTTAGTTTCTTCGTGGCACTTACCGTCATTTCCTGAAAATACATCCATTATGCACTTGTTTACTTGTTTGTTGTCTGTTTTCCACACTAGACTGTTCCACGAGGGCAGCCTGTCTTGCTCACAACTTTATTCACGATGCCTAGAACAACGGCTGGCACACAGGGCAATTTTTTGTTGAGTTTATAAATAAACTACTCTTTTCCCCACACAAACAAAGCTATCGCCAACATCAAGTTAATTTGTGAGTATGAAAAACCCTAAGAGCCATCTCAGTAGACTAAAAAATAGTGCCAGTTCAACACCAATTTAGCAAGCCTCAGGTTCAGTGCGTCTGGCGTCAGTTTAGTATGTTTGTCGCATATCCACAGGCTGCAGCCCCAGCCCTGGCTGGTCCCTTACAGATGTGTACAACTGGTCATGAAGGGCTTGAGCAAAGGAGAATCAGTGCAAATTCAAACTCGGCTCAACTCTCTGAGCTCTAAGCACCCAAGGTGCTGGGTTAAATGCGGCAGGAGGCCCAGCAATGAGTAAGACCCACAGAGCTTACAATAGACAAGGGGAGATACGCTGAACACCTAAGTGACTATAAAATCCAAAGCAGAAGGTGGGGACAAGCAAAATGGAAGTATAAGCATAGTAGGTTCAAAGGAGGAAGGAAACAGATTTGCTAACACCTGCCCTTGCTAGGATAAGCAGTGCAATGGAATGAACGTGCCCCCCCAAATTCAGACGTTGAAGCCTAGTCTCCAATGTGATGATATTTGGAGGTGGGCCTATGGGAAGTAATTAGATCATGAGGGTGGAGCTCTCATGAACGGGATTAGTGCCTTTCTAAGAAGAGACATGAGAGAAATGATCTCTCTCTCTCTCTCTGCCATGTGAGGATACAGCAAGAAGATGGCCATCTGCAAACCAAGAAGAAAGCCCTCACTAGACCACTACAACACTGCCACCTTCATCTCAGACTTCCCAGTTAGCAATAAATCTCTCTTGCTTCAGCCACCCAGTCTATGGAAGTTTTGTTATAGCAGCCCGAGCATATTAAGATGCGCACACATGCACAGTGACTGCCTCAGGGTAGCCACCTCCTACTTCTCCCCACTGTCAGGGCACAGGTGTGAAGCAGTAGAATGGGCTGGCCAGTGTTATGAGAAAGCGACAAAAGGCCACCTGTCACCTGTCCCCAGCTATTGTCCAGAACCCTCTGCTGTTCCTGAGGTCCCCACTCCAGGCTCCCAGCAGGGGCTTCCATCAGTCCTTTCGATAGATGTAGGAGCTCCAATGGGGCCCAACAAGAAGCTGCACTAGATTGTTGCAAGAACACAACATTTCCCCACCTTTCTCATCTCCATTTCTCATCATTCCCACCTCTGGGCAGCCAAGAAATAGCAGAGAAGGGCAGGAGAGGATGGAAAGACAGATCCCACTTGAGGACCTCACTCCTTGCCCCACAGCTCCTTCTGCTCCATGGAGTGCCTCTCAGGTCCCTTCTAGGCTCCTTGAAACCTCCTTCCAAAGTTCTCAGTCTACTTTATAAACCCACAAGTCTTCATACTGTACTCCATTCTTTCCCCAGATCTCCATCCCTGCTTCTAATCCCAAGAATCTTGTACTCTATGGATCTGCCCCCAACACCCCACTCCCGGAGCTAACCTGTCCTTTGAGAAGCCAAGGCTACAGTAGGGAGAGTTGGCTTCTGTGATTCCCAAGCAAACACTCAGACACATATTCATTGTATTCATTCACTCACTCATTCACCCAACATTCATTATACACCAGGTCCTATATGCTGTGAGGGTTATAGAAAAAGGGGATAAGACATCACCTCTGTCTGTATGGAGCTTATGTCCTAGTGTGGAAAACACGTACTGTTATGAAAAATGGGTGGCAAAACAGATGGCTGAAGGTCTGGGGGTCTGGAATTCTGGGAAGGCTGCCCTGAAGAGGAAGAGTCATCCTCTGGCCTCATCCTTTCTTTGCAGTGGTCCAGGCAAGACAGAGTGGTGGTGAGGTCGGGATGGGTGAAGAGGGGATGGAGTCACATTGATAGATTTGAAAAATACTTAGGAGGCGCTATCTGTGGAACGTAGTAATTGATTAGATGAGAGGTGAGTGTGAGGGAGAGGCGGAATCAAGGACCACTCTCAGAAACCTTCAACAGCTAGATCACGGATTCATGGAGATGAGTAGCACTGAAAGAGGAAATGTTTTGTGGGCGGTGGGTGGAAGATAAGGGCTCAGGATTGGCCAGGATTTGAGGTGTCTGTAGGAGAGCTGGGTGTAGAGAACTGGTCCTCAGAAGAGGGATTTAGAGGTTATAGAAACATTGATGGTAAATGAAATTCAGATTTCCTGGTAGGAGAAAGCAGAGTGAGATGAGATCAAGAACAAAGTCCAGGATTAAGTCCTTGGGTTCACCAGTATTCAAGGGATGAGCGCAGAAAGAAGAGCAGACCGAGAAGGCTAAGAAAGGGCAACCAGACAGGCAGGACAAGAGGACACAGGGTCAGGAAAGCCAGGGGATCTTGGTGGTTAAAGATGGAAAGAGAGGGCTTCCCTGGTGGCGCAGTGGTTGAGAGTCCGCCTGCCGATGCAGGGGACACGGGTGCGTGCCCCGGTCCGGGAAGATCCCACATGCCGCGGAGCGGCTGGGCCCGTGAGCCATGGCTGCTGAGCCTGCGCGTCCGGAGCCTGTGCTCCACAACGGGAGAGGCCACAGCAGTGAGAGGCCCGCGTACCACACACACACAAAAAAAAAGATGGAAAGGGAAATGGACAGCCAAACACTGCTGGGGAAGACGAACATCACAGGAGGGAAAGATGCCCATCACAGGAGGGAAAGATGCCCATCGGATTCGGGGACAGGGAAGTGATTGCCACTTCGTTCACTTTTGGGAGAAGTGTGGCTGTGAAAAGGAGGCTGGTGAAGGGCAGTAGCTGGACAAGCATATGGGAATAAGGGCTTTTTTTGTTTGTTTGTTTGTCTTTGGGAAGGTACATGAGATAAACACAACTTTATGTGGTGATAAAGTTCTACAGTAATAGTGATCCTATCCCTCACCACATAGGTGACAGGAATCTCTGGATAGCCTAAAGACTGAACAGCAGGTGGGAAAGGGGTTTTTAAATCAAACAATCAGCTTTCAGGTGAATTTCTGGAAGGCAAACGATCCATTTATAAGTTGGGGACAGCCCGTGCTTCTCCTGTGCCCCCAGCTCTCGGGGACAGTGTTGGCAGGTGTCCTAGAGCAGGTGTTCAATGATAACTCATCAATGAGTGCATGAATGGAATGACCCGTAGGTCCCATTAATCACTTCTCCCTGGAATTTTAATCGTGGTCCGCTCATTCATTCCATCCACTCATTCAACAGATATCATTCAGGGCCTAGCACGTACCAGGGCCTGGGCTAGGCAGCCTTATACCACCTCAGAGAGTAAAGATGCGGGAGGTACAGCAAGTCCTTCAAAACACGTCTTCCTGCCACCGGGGAAGTGCAAAGCATGCAGCTCTTCACACTCCTTGCAAAGTGAGGGTCCACAGTGTGTGTTTACGTCCGTGCAAAGAGCAAAGGAAATGGGCCAGTACACATCTCCTCTTGACCCCTCAGTATCTTTCACATTTTCCCTGGTGCCATGTAAGAACTCTGTCTCAATAAGATGATTCTCAGTGAGTTTAAGGAGTGAGGGGGTCTTATGAATGTGTATATTTCTGTGAAGCTGTTCAGACAGAGAACTCCGGAAATGTTTGACTAAAATATAAGGGCTACTGGTGTCATCCTGTCTGTGACTCCCAAGCTGGTTTCTGAAGGCTGTTTTAATTTCAGGGAGCCGAGGCCTTGTAGAGGCTGCTTAGAATATACATTAATGCCATGTGTTTCAGAACAATTAAAAATTACACTGAAACGGGAGGATCAAAAGTCAGATCAAAGTACTAAAACAGACAGATTTAATACTCGGTAATAAATAGCACATGCTTTTCTCCTTTCTCCCAATAAGCCGACTATATGCATACATGTTGGTTGATAATAATAGTAACAGCTAATGTTTATTCAGCCCTAACCACCATGTTAAGTATTGACTGCCTTACCTCATGTATTCCTTGCAACAAGCTCTAACGTAGGTGCTTTCATGATCCTCATTTTACAGAGCAGGAAACTGAAGCTCAGAGAAGTCATAGTAACTTGCCCAAGGTCATCCGGCCCTGACTCAACCAGGACTACTGAGTGTAAGACTCACAGAAGTAAACCCCTGGACACACACACACATCACATACATGTGGACAAGGTATTGGAGGAGGTCATCAAGAGGACATCACCACCAGCTGACCCTCAAGCTGGACCGGAGCAACTGGAGGCTCCTTACCCCTCCCCCATCCTTGGAAGATAGACTAGGCCTACTGTTCCCACAGTGGCAGCTGTTCCAAGGATGCACCCTTGAGAGAGTAAGGTGGTGTTGAGACCATCTGGACTGAATATGAGACAACTCCATTAAGGCCTCTATATAAACTTTAAGATTCTGGTGGGTGGGTGCAGAGATCTACTCATTTTACGGCCACCTAAGACAAGCCTTACAAATAAGTTCTTTTGCTTATTAAACCTGCCACCTACCAATCTGGAGCGGTTTGCCTCTTTCTTTGGTCTCTCCTTGCCCTCTGTATACAAAGACTAATTTACAAACCAACAATTGGCGAGCCAGCCAGGACGCTAAAGAAATGGGCTTTAGGAAAGAGGCATCTGCGAGGGAAATCCCACGTTGGCCAGAAACTTCTATGTGGGGAGAGGTGGCCTAGATGTGAGATGATTGTGGACCACGGCACGAGTATGGGCAGCCCCCAGAATGCCACTGCTTTCATGCGTTTGTTTGGAAAACTATGCATAGCACACTGTGGCAAAGAAGAGAAATGAATGGCTGCCCCAGTAAATGGCCTTTACCGTGGGCAGGTCAGTGGCCACCAATGCCCGACTGCAGGCTAAAGCTCAGGTTGGAGAGTTGGAAGAAGAGCAGAAATTAGAAAAAAAAAAAAAAAAAACTTGCAGTTGTCCACTACTTTGCTAGCTTTGGGGCTGGCAGATCAGGTGGGAGAACAGAATGGAAAACTGGAGACCTTAGTATGCCATTTTGCAAAGCTAGGAGGGCACAAGCTGCTGCAGATTGAGATCTGAGCACTTGTGACAAAGCCTGGTTAGGACACTAGAGGTAGAATCCCTGGGAAAGTGAGGATAATGAAGGGGAGGATATTAGGGTAACTGACAATGAAACAGAGTGCCCCATGTCATCCAACCCCTAATACAAAGGAAAATTTTAAATAGCAATTACCCTAGACTTCTGAGAGTAGATGAATATCCACCCAAAACTCCTAGGAGCAAACTTCCATTCTTCCTCTGTCCCTTGAAATTGTAAATCTTGTCAGGTCTTTGAAATGTAAATACCCCAAGAGATAACTAAGTCACTGCCCACAAAGACTGAAGAAAAAAAGGGAGAGAAAGGAGCTTTTTAAAATACAAGCTGTTATAGAAGCTCCCTTGCCCAAAATCTAGTCCACAGCCTCCTTGACAGTATTCGTCAAGGGCAAATGTAAATCTTAAAAGTCTTCCTCACAAATATTGGTAAAAAGCTTTAGCCATGTGAATGAGAACCTAATTCATGGCTAAAGTTTTGGAATGAAAGCTATGGGGTCTCTGTTTGGGTCCGTCTGTTTAGGTATGTACGTGTATATATGTTATGTATATGTGAAGTGTTTCTACCTGTGGAAAGTATCACCAAAGTTACTTTATAAAAGAGCCCTATTTAATTGGCTTAAAGAAAAACAATGAGCTTTAATATCAATAATGTACTTATATAAAACTGAAACTCAGTTTTCTTTCATCTGCTAAAAGGAAAAAGGGTTTTTGGACTATTGGTCTGTTCTTGATAAGATTATGAAAGATTTTTCTTTACCTTTTAAGTAATCTGCCTAGAAAACAAAGATTCTGTGTTTTATAAAAATAATTTCCTGTGCTTAATATCATCTTTATCAGGTCTTGAGAAAACTGAATCTTCTCTATTAAAAGAGCTAAGTTTTTCTTTTATAACTATATAACTCTGCATTTGCCTTTGAAGTCTTTAATTGTCACTTTGGTTAAATGGATAACTAAGTATTGTCTCACAGTGACCTATAACCCTAATTAATCAAGCGTTTTAAACTTTTGATTTTTTTTTTAACATCTTTATTGGAGTATAATTGCTTTACAATGGTGTATTAGTTTCTGCTTTATAACAAAGTGAATCAGCTATAAATTTTGGACAAAATTTTAAAAATCCCCAAAATCAAATTCTAAATGAAGTCTTGTTGACTTTCAACTAACTTTGGGGTTTTCCAGAGGGCCCCTGGAACATCTCAAAAGATGTGTTTTCTCTCCTTATAAAAGAGAGATATTAAACTAATTAGGCTTATTCGATAGGTTAAGTTACATGGGAAACATTATCAAATAAGAAATGATGCTAAACTTTCTTTAGGCTATTTTATGTAAGTATATGTCATTAATATAAATGTTCCTGAAAAAGTACTTCATCTTCAAGGAGATTCATGGAAAGGACTCTGACAAGTACAGGTTTCTGATAAGATCAATTTGTCTTCATATGTGAGGGACAACAGTGGACCTTTCAAGTACTCCTGCAAGGCTACCTGCACAGCATCCTAATATATCATGGGATGGTAACCTGAGATCTGTCCCTGTTTTTCTTCCCCTCATCAGTAAAATGGGCCTATTAGTGATGATACAATGGTAACATATGAAGACTTGCCTCTGCTGCAGGACACTCTGCAGGCTTTGCTGGAATATCTGTGAGGGAGAGATAAGTGGTAAAAATGCAGAAAACTGAAGGTCCAGGTGTCACCACAAAGTTTTGGAGAATCATTTGGTCAGGTAAGACGCATGTTGTCCAAGAAGCTGTGATTGATGAGATACAAGCCTATCCAAACCCCTAAAAACATGAAAATGATGCAAGCCTTTGCAGGGATTTGGGTTTTTTGGTTTTTTTTTTTAATCTTTTAAGTGTTTTTGTACAAAAAAATGTATATATATATACTTTTTGCATTTTTAAAACACCAGAGTGTGGGGGAGGGATGCAAACAAATAACAAAAAAGATCCTTTTATAACATTATTTTCCCTGTTTAGAAAGAAGAAAAAAAATCATTCCAATAGTATTTAAAAGTCCAAAGATGAAACCATTCCATTTCCTTCTCTAAAGGCTAAAAAACGGCCCCTGCCTGTTGATTCCATCCTCCTGTGTCCAATGGAGCCACGTTACTCTTCAGTGGCCCAGGCTCACTATCACACAAAGATCAGGCCAGGTTTCTGAGCACACGGCCTGAACAGAAAGGTGGAAGCATCAGAAGATTAAGACCGTCTCCCCACAGAAGTAATGTCGTGGGCAAGAAGACACGTCCCTGAGCCAGAAAAAGGGACAAGTGCTGCAGCCGCCGCAGCCAGGGCGCCGCTGCCAAGCGGCACAGCCACTTTTTTCCCCACCTGGCAGGGTGCCTCCTTCCCCTCTCTGCCTGGGAAACAGAAGGTACACGTGGGAGTGGAGATCACAGCACCAAGCCGCCTTTGAGGAGGCAAAAATCCTAGTGAAGCAGATTAAAGCTCTGGGCATCTCCCCAGCAGGTCTACCATTTGAGTTATATGAATCTATGACTCTGGAAGTTAGTCACTATAGCAGAGACAAGAGAAGGTGAGAGTACCCCGAGGATTTGGGTCCCAGCTCTAAAAGGGGGCACAAACTTGACACACCCCCATAGAGCAACAGCTCCTAGCAATGTACACAGTACTCCTCCAGGTAGAAGGTCTCACAAAGGAGCAGCATATCATGGTAAGAACATCCCTTCCTGTCAAGGGATGGATTGGAATATGTTCCATTGACCCGCCTCTGCCCTGGCTCCCACTTTGACTCAGTGGCATGCTCATTTGCTGCAGAGAAGCACCTGTCCACCAGCCCACTGTCTCTAAAAATGCAGGTGTTACTAGGCCCTGTGAAGTATGTATATCCTCCAAAGGACCCTATTTCTATTCCCACAGCAGTCCCTATGGCCTACAGAAAGGGAATGGGGGACTTCCCGCTGAGGCTTGGTATACAGATGCCCGGAAACAGGAACCAACCACGCCAGCCAATGGGCTGAACTCAGAGCAGTTTGGCTGGTGGTTACTCATGAGCCCAGGCTGTTAACCCTTTACACTGACAGTTGGGCTGTTCTAAAGGAATTAATCCTGTGGCTTAGACAATGGGAAGTCAGGGGATGGCTGATCATAAATAAACCCTTGTGGGGTCAGGGTACACGGAAAGACATTTGGGTTCATCTGCTAGAGCCTGAGGCAGTCTTCACTCATCCACGCCCCAGCTCAGAAGGCGCTGATACCCCCGGCAACCCGGAAGCTGATGCCCTAGCTCAGGTACGGGCCCTAGCAACTGACTCTCCAGTATATACAGAAGATAGGATACATAGCAGGGGCAGCTGCCACAGCACCTGGGTGGGATGACACATTACCAAGAATGCTAGGCTGCCCTTGAAATACAGTGACTTGGTTAATGCAGTAACACCATGCCCTGTGTATTCAAAACTATACCCAAGGCAAGTGCCAAAGGAGTCTGGGACCATCCACAAAGTTCCCAACCAGTGAGGGACTGGCACACTGATTATATTGGCCACCTCCCTCTGAGCAAACATTTTAAGCACGCCTTGGTTTGTGCAGACATTGCGTCTGGCTTAACCCAAGCTTTTCCCTGTTGCCATGCCAACCAGGCTACCCCCATTAAGGGATTAAAGAAACTGAGTACCATGTATGGATACCCTCCCTCATCTATCAGACAGTGATCAGGGGTCACACTTCAAAGGTCATGATATGCAAGACTGGACAGAAGACCATGACATTAAATGGAGGTTCCATCTCCCCTATAATCCACAAGCAGCAGGATTAATAGAAAGATAATATGAAATAGTAAAGCAGCAGATAAAATTCCTAACAAGCAAAATGATCTTGGCCGGATAGACTCAAGTACTGTTCCAGGATTTAATGGATTTGAACGATCAACCCGTAGAGCCTGTTACCACACACACCAGACTGGGGGTACCTCCCGGTGCACCCAACACTATAAAAGTGTGGAAATGATAAGAAACAGCCATTGCCCCGACTCTCACCCTGTATCAACCTGCTCTGCTGCTCAGAACCCCAAGCCCCATCGCGCCTGGGAAAGAAGTTACCTACTGGAATTTGCAGTGGGATATACCACCAGGATGGGTGAGTTACCTGCCCGCCCCCCCGGGGTAAGGGATAACCACTCAGTCTCTGGTGGGATCCCATTGTCCTGCTGCAAGCTGGGTCTGTTGAAACACACTGTAGCTGGAGTGGAACATGTACCATTGGAAGAGGGAGAAGGTGGGGGGGTCCTAGCCTGGTATCCCCCGGCCCCCAATCCATCTCTCGGGCCTGGCAGTGCTGCCTCCCTCCTCCAGCTGACATGGATGGTACGCTCGACCAGCTCAAGTCCTAAAACTGCCAGCCCAGAATGGACACATTCTGCTCTCCACTGGTACAATCATTTGGCCACCCTCTTTGTCCTCTCCGTTGGCTTGGAGGACATTTTCACACACACAGAAGCCCTCACAGAATTCACCCAGCAAGCTTCTAATGATTTAAGCCCACAAAGCCCGCCCTTATTGAACACTGAAACGTCTCTAATGAGAAAAGCTGTTCTCCAGAAGAGTATGGCCTCGGTCATTATGTGTTAAGGAGGCACCCGTGCCATTTTCCAAACAGAATGTAGTATGTTCATACCTGATGAGTCTGCCAATGTGTCATCTTTATTAAATCCCATAAAGGCACAGATGAATGCCCCGAGGGACCCGACCCCCAGCCTAGGGGACTTCATAAATCAATGATTCAGATCATAGGGCCGTCAGGGAGGGGGAAAATTTCCCCCTCTACCCTTCTTGAGTTCTTGTGGCTGGACTAATAATAAAATTGACACAAAACAGATTAACAGGAGAAAAAGAAACAATTTTTAATTCATCTGCATGGAGGTCTTACAGAAATGGGACCTAAGACGTGGCCAGGGGCAGGCAGTTTTTATACTTTTTAGACAAAGAAACAATAGATTTGTGAGGAATTGACAGGACAAAGAAATTAAGCTTTGGGTGCTTAATTAGTGAAGCATCTAAACAGTCTGGTCTTGGGGTAGTAAATGAAAGCAGTAACAAGGTATGTTTACCTGGCTTCTCAGCCCCAAATTCCCTCTCTCTGGTGATAAGGGTGACCTTCTACATCCAGATGCAGGGAGTACACCTTTCCCATGAGAGACTATTTACTGCTTTTCAGGGAAACAGAGAGAAGGGTGAAATTGTCCCTTTTGCATCAACCATTTCTTAAGTAACTTTAATTCAAAAGAATCAATATGCCATTGAGGCACAGTTTGGGGTGGCCTGCCCTGAGCTCCAACAGGGCTCTTGATGAAAAAATAATTGTTACTTACTTTAGGAATCATTACCTTAATCTGTGTTTTCTCTTGCATGTGTCTATAGACTGTGGCATCCGTTTTCAATGCAGCCAGACAGCCTCCAAACGAGCACTTGCGTGCTGAGGAAACCCCTGGCTGACCACTCAGGGCACATTACGGAAGGGGGACATATAAGATTGTAATGGCCGGTCATGAAGGATGAAGTGTTGGAGGAGGTCACCCAGAGGACGTGATTGCTGGCTAATCCTTGAGGGGGGGCCCAGGGAATCAAAGGCTCTTCACCCCCTCCCCTGTCCTTGGAATATACACTCTGTCTACTGTTCTCACAGTGGGACCTGTTCCAAGGACATATCCTTGAGAGTGAGGTGTTATTGAGACCCTGTGGCCTGAATACATGACTAACCCAGTTAAGGTCTCTATAAAAACTTTTAAGATTCTGGGGGGTTCTTGCACTGTTGGTGGGAATGTAAATTGATACAGCCACTGTGGAGAACAGTATGGAGGTTCCTTAAAAAACTACAAATAGAACTACCATATGACACAGCAATCCCACTACTGGGCATATACCCTGAGAAAACCATAATTCAAAAAGAGTCATGTACCAAATTGTTCATTGCAGCTCTATTTACAATAGGCCGGAGATGGAAACAACCTAAGTGTCCATCATCAGATGAATGGATAAAGAAGATGTGGCACATATATACAATGGAATATTAGCCACAGAAAGAAACGAAATTGAGTTATTTGTAGTGAGGTGGGTGGACCTAGAGTCTGTCATACAGAGTGAAGTAAGTCAGAAAGAGAAAAACAAATACTGTATGCTAACACATATATATGGAATCTAAAAAAAAAAAAATGGTCATGAAGAACCTAGGGACAAGACGGGAATAAAGATGCAGACCTACTAGAGAATGGACTTGAGGATATGGGGAGGGGGAAGGGTGAGCTGCGACAAAGCGCGAGAGTGGCATGGACATATATACACTACCAAACGTAAGGTAAATAGCTAGTGGGAAGCAGCCGCATAGCACAGGGAGATCAGCCCGGTGCTTTGTGACCACCTAGAGGGGTGGGATAGGGAGGGTGGCAGGGAGGGAGACGCAAGAGGGAAGAGATATGGGAACATATGTATATGTATAGCTGATTCACTTTGTTATAAAGCAGAAACTAACACACCATTGTAAAGCAATTATACTCCAATAAAGATGTTAAAAAAAAAAAAAGATTCTGGGGGGCGGGTGTGGAGATTTGCTCATCTTGCTGGCACCCAAAACAACCTTGTAGGTAAGCGCCCTTGCTTAGTAAACCTGCCACCTACCAGTCTGGAGCGGCCTGCCTTTCTCTCCGGTCTCTCCCTGCCCTCCACATACAGGGGACAGTGTATGAACCAACACACACTGAACAAGTGAAACAAGGCGAGAGCTGTGATGTCCACCATACTGCTTGGAACTGTGCAAAGACTTCACCATGACGATCAAGAACCACACGTGCTTCTCAGCAGTGACCTGTTTCTTTCCTCTATTTGGCTTTTCAGTAAAACGAGAGACGTGCCTGGAAGCCAGAGGTGCAGTGATTATGTTTTAAGTAAACTATCAGGCTGCAGAGGGCGGTCTCCCGGGCAGTGTGTGTCTGCCGCCTGGTTAACACGCTGCTGAAGATCATACTTCCCTGAAGATCCAGGGTTTAATACCAGTACAGTCACGAGGGGCATATACAACAACGCTGCTCGGAATGCTGGGCGGGGCGGGGAGGGGGGCAGGGGTGGTTGGTTGAAGGAGTTTTAGGAAATTTAGTTAACTTAATTAAGATTTAATGTTAATCTTTCAGTCAAGGCAACAGCTAAAACACGAATGTGGCAGCTGGAAAATCTGAGAAGTTTGGAAACTTCAGATAAAGCTTTCCGGAGTTTTCAAGGTGGTTGCCAAAGCAACCTCAGGGCCCAGATCCTGGAGGAGCTGAAACATTCTATTTTAAAAACACCCAGTTGATCATCAGAAAGCCAGAAATGAATCAACCAAATAATTGGATACACATTGGAAATTCTTATATAGATAAGCATTTTCTCAAAACTGGAAATAATTCATCTATGAGCAATATTTTGACCTTGGAAGCAAACAGATTTCAAAGTGACTCCCCAAAGTTTTATCACCTGCCTTTGGCACAAAATATTGGAATTTCAAGCTCCTCTCTCCACTTGAATTTCCTCTCAGTTTCAGGCTGCATTAAAAGTTCCTTCTACCCGTCATCTCATCTCTTCGAAAAAGCCTCTCATACGTGCATGCAATCATTCGTTCATTCAACAAACACTTGTTGAGTAATTTATCATATTACCGTGAGCCAGATATCCTGCCAAAGGCAAGATAACTCAATGACATGGTCCCGACTTTAGGAAGAGTCCTTCAGGGAGGAGAGATTAAATAGATCCATAAATGCCACACAAGGCAATGTGAGATCCTATCATGAAATTGTAGGGTCCTGAACGTCACTGGTTCCCAAAACTGTTGCACATCAGAATCCTTTGGTAGAGCTTTACAGAAATGCAGAATTCCAAACCTTACTGCAGAATCTGGATCTGGATTTGAAATGCTGTGCATCTGACTCTGATGAGCAACCAGGTTTGGAAACAGCTGCTAACAGTGAGAGGAAGAAGAACTTACCCTCAGCTGAAATGATAAAGGTTTCATGGAAGTGGATGGGCTTTAGGTGAGCCTTTAGAGTCTAGGGAAGATAATGGTACCCAAGTGGAGGGGGTGTTCCCTGTCTGGCCTGAGTTCACGCTGGGGAGAAGCAGGACGACAGCCTGGGAAAGGCCGCTGGGAGGGCCAGGAAGGTCAAGGGAAATTGGGACCCGATACAACAGACAACGAGAAACAATGAAAGGCCTCTAATCACACGAGGGACTGTGTGTACAGCAGTTTTAGCAGAAATAATTTGGCAGAGTTACAGTGGATGGACCGGCAAAAGTTGGCATCTGGTTTTAAAGAAGTTTATAAGGAAACCTCTGGCTCTTGAGTAAAGAAATAAAAACCGAAGTTGGTTACAGTAGGAATGAAAAGGAAGAGGTAAAGAAACATTAGTTAACGTCTTAACATACTGCTTTATTTCAAAACGGATTGTAGGTGGCTCACAAATGTGTTGTTAATTAGTCATGACATATTTGTCTCTGTACAGCTATATTTAGTAATACCTAGGATCATGCTTAATCTATTTGTGTTCTTAAACACTTTTCTCTGGGTTTGTTCTATTTCCAGCTTTGGAGAAAATGCAATTTTATAAACTCATCAATGGAGTGCCTCTTACGTGCTAGGACAGCACAGGCACCACAGAGAACGCAAGGTTGAAGAAGACATAGAATTGGCCCTCAGGAAGACTGCAGCCAGGTAAGGAATCAAATATGTAAATAAGATATGACTATGTAGGAAGACCACTTAAAAAGCCAATGAGGCAGAGAATAGCCAATAGTAGAGATACTATTTCTTGTTCAGTGGATTAAAAAAGATTTCATGGAAGAGGTTACATTTGAGCTGAAACTAAAAGATGATATTTTAGCCCACAGAGAAGAACATTCCAAGTGATGCAATAGTGTAAGAAAAGGCACAGAGAAAGAAAATCACAGTTTTATGTCTCTATCCACAGGACTTGGCACAATTCCTGGAACATAGTAGGTACTCGCTAAATGTTGGGAGAGCAAATGAGTATTTGAAAGGAAGTAGATTTCAGTAAGGTTAAAAGAGAGGTTAGGAAATCAAAGAGGACCTTAGAAGCAATGCTAAGTATTGGTCATTTACCCTCCAAAATTGGGATCCCGAGAAGGCTTCCCGATAAGGAAGCTCTATGCGATAAAGGTTTGCTTAGATCACTCCAACAATGATGTGCAGGGTGAATCAAGGAGGAAGACCAGGGGGCAGACCAAAAGCCAGAGGGAAAAAAAACACCTAGGAAGCTACTGCAATTGTCCAGGCAAAAGAAATGAGAGTCTGAGCTCTCGAGGAAGTGGCTTGGGGGAAGAGAGTTGCAATTCATGAAGCGCTTTGGAAACAGAATCCACACACCAACAACAGATGTGGTGTTAAACCTGAGTGGCATGAAAGACAGTGTCTCAGTTAACCAAGATGGGTTAACTAAAAGAGCAGGCTGTAAATCTATAAGTTTATGACAGGTGAATGAAGGGAGAACTCAGCCCTTCAATTCCTTTCTCTGCATTCCTACCCTACCCCATTCCATAAAATCAGAATTCCAAGCAACAGTTTCCACATCTTGGGGAAGTATTAGGGAGGAAGCTTGTGGCCTCACTTATCTTGCTTTGGGGACTGCCTGTCCCTAAACTGCACGCACTCTCTTCTTCCACTTCTGCAAGCATGCGGTAGGTTTATGTGGTCAGGGTCCAAAGCCTGCCTCCATGGCAAGACAAGCCTGGAGCCCACCCCTCTTTGGCACTCACTCTCCAAGGTGCTGCAGTCCTACCATAACCATCCACAGAGCTGGATGGATATGACACTGCGTTTCAAGCCTCATCTAGACTCAGGTCTGTTCTCAGTTGGTGCAATCCAGAGAGGTAGAGAAGTGTGATTCCACAGCACTCCTACCCCCAATACTGAGTTTGAGGTACAAGGAGCAGACCAGGGAAAGATACTCAACAGAAGGCTTCAAATGCTTGCCTGGAATTCAAAAGGAAGAGAAAGTAGGAGAGAAGGTATACGTTTGGGGCCCACTCTAAGATGGATGATGATAGAAGCTCCAGCATTGGAGGGGACGAGCTCAGAGAAAGCAGAATCTTACACTCAAATGCATACAGTACTAGACAGGTGGGGGAGTGGTCAGAGTGGAGGCGATCTGAAGAACACAGTTCCCATCTAAAGGGGTCATCCAGTACCTAACTCCAGCTGATGGCTGCCTTGAGGGATATGGTTCCAATATTGCCGGATCCCTTGCAATTTTTCCCCCAAAGAAGCTGAAAATCCAGATTTTTGTACGAAATTTTCAGATTCTTAAAATATTGAATGGGACAAACAAAACAAATTTGCAGGCCATATATGACCCACAGGCTGCTGATTGCAACTCCTAGTATAGAACAAGAAGATAACAAGGCCAAGGGCAGAACATCAATGAACACCTGCATTTGGGATGTGAGAGAAGAAGAGTCAAAAAGGAGATAGGTAAATACTGAAGAACAGTGTAGCCAGTCAGCTCTGTATTTGACAGTGAGGGGCCTCAGCCATGCTGCTCAAATAACGTGCATATGGATCTCCTGGAGATCTTGTTAAAATGCAGACTAGGATCCCATAGGTCTGGGAGGGGCCTGAGCATCTGCTTTAATCACAATAAATGCCACTGCTGCTGGACTCCCATTGCTAGTTGGCCAATTCCACATAGAGGAGGGAGAATAGAAAAACTGCTTCCGTGAACTTGATGGTAAATTCTCAGTTGCCCAAACCAATAGAGGGGGTCCCTGTGATGTTCCAAAGCAGTACAGAAGCCTTTATTCAAGGTCGAGGAGTGGTTTTGTGATTGTTAGTTTTCATCCAACAAATTTGCTCTCCTGATTCCATCTTGCTTACACTCTCATTAAACTGGACTTCTCTTTCCCATGGTCAGAAAGGAGAGGTAGCCAACCAGAGGCTGCATGTTGCAGTAGACAATATGAAGGATTATCCATCTGTGAATGATGGAAAGTCAACAGGATTTAGAAATATGAAATAAGTAAATAGCCCAATGCAGTAAAGGTGAGTCGGGGGGAAAGGACTCAGAGTAAAGAGGAGACCCAGTTAGATTTCACTCTGCCATTTGGGGGCATTGAATCTCTGTCTTTCTGCACTTTCATTTATCTTCAGTGAAGGAGCTGCACCAGAATTCATGAAGGCCCTTCCCAGCTCTAATATTCTAGGATTCTAACCCTGAAGACTGTGACTATAGGATTCTCAGAATTGGACCCAACTCCCCTCCCACTTCCTTCCATTCACTCACGCAACACTGACTCAGCACCCACAGGGTGCAGGCCCCACGCTAAAGTCTGGGGAATTCGACTTACACCAGACTCAGTCCCTGTCCTTCAGCAGCTCATGGTCTCGTTGGGGAGAAGAAAATGCAATGCTGCCTGGTACGTGCTAGGATGGACGTCAGCCCAGGGGCTCGGGGAGCCCACAGGAGGGCCCTAACCCCCAGTAAATCAGAATGTGACTGTATTTGGAGAGAGGGTCTTTAAAGCAGTAATTAAGGTTAAATCAGGTCATTAGAAGGGGCCCTGATCCAATATGACTGGTGTCCTTATAAGAGGAGGACCTTATGGCATAGATATACAGAGGGGTGACCATGTGAGGACACAAAAAGTAGGCGGCCATCTGCCAACCAAGGAGAGAGGCCTCAGAAGAAGCCCACCCTGCTGACACCTTAATCTTGGACTTCCAGCCTCCAGACTGTGGGGAAATAAATTTCTGTTGTCTAAACCACCCAACCCGTGGCTACTATGTTACAGCAGCCCTAGCGGACTAACACAGATCCCAAGGGTACCAGCACTAGAGGGTACAGTGTCTTCTGTAAGTTCTTTCTCCCAAGCCTCCGTTTCCCAACAGTCTCTTAAAATTGAGAAGAGGCCTTTAGTCAAAACCTCTTCACCTCCTTCTGAGTCAGACTGGAGAAGTGCAAGGCACACACATGCACGTGGCTGACAGTGGATCGTCTGATGCCAGTGTGTCACAGGGCTGTGTCCAAGTGTGCTCTGCAAAACTCATAGTATGGAACTGTCCTGGGAAATGCAAAGAAACATGCTTTTAATCCCTAGTGCCTGCAGACATAAGGGCAGGAGTTTGGGAGTCAGAGTGATTTGAATCCAGACCCAGCACTCACTACCCTGAGTGACCTGGGCAAGTGACGCAAGCCCTCGGGTCTCAGTTCCCCATCTTCACCTCACAGAGTTGGTGTAAGAATAAATCAGAGACTGCGGGTAAAGTGCAGAGCACATTCAGCCACTCTGCCAGCAAAGAGTTACTGAATAGGTGCTATTTTCTAGGTAAAATGAGAAGCGGTGAACAAGATACCCAGACCCTGCCCTCACCGACTTTAAAGTCGACTAAGGAAAACAAACATTTTACAAAGAATCATACCTCTGACTTTCCCCTCCCACACTTCCTTCCTTTTAAAGTCCAGAATATTTGGGCTTGAAGTACTTTATCAATAACTTGAATAACACAAATGTCAAGTGTTTGAAAACAACCCAACGTCCATCGCTTTTGGTCTCTATTAACAGCTGGCATCACCGCTATCAGAAAGCATTTGAAGTACCACAGTCGTGTGTGTATTAAAGTCTAGTTTATACAAAGAGCATCATACAGACCCTCGCAGAAAATGCACTGTCGGTCGTTTTATCAGTCCGTCCTGCTGACGTCATCTGAACAGCGTACACATTCCCGAAGGCAGGAACCTTGCCTAAGTGGCTCCGTTATTTAGTTTCTACCAGGACACCAGTGGCACTGGTGCCACTTTATGCTGATGCACTGAGTGGTAACAGCAGTGATATCACCAGTAAAGAGGCCACAGTAGCAGAGCTGCTCTTGCTGTGCGTTGCCCGCCCACCTCCCTGTGCTATAATCGGTGATCACTGTCTTCCAGAATTTCATCACTGCTTTGACCATTTAGCAGACGCAGAAAGGGAACAGTATGGCTTTTTCTGTCCCTTTATAATAAAGGCATTTTGCATTTGTATAGCACATTTAACGTATTCAGTGCATTTTCTTGTCTACGGCCGGGTTTTATCCTAATGAAACAAAACCCCATGTGTTTCGTAATTGTCTGTGCCATAGAGACAGCTTAGGAATCAGAGCCAGTGAAACTCTGTGCTGGGGGAGGCCCGATGCCCCAAACTGCTTAAAGAATAACAAACCACATACAAGTTGCGAATGGAACCGGCATGGTAATGCCGCAATACAGCTATGCCGTGGGGAGAAGATACATCTGGAGCATCGGAATTAATTCAGCGCAAGCCGGGAGCCCGTAGGAGTTCTCATCGCTCCTTGCAGGGCTCTCAGGCTCCCTGCCTGGGTAGAGGCTGGTACCCGGTTCCAATTGTTGGGAGAGACAGAGACTGGCCAGTGCTACAGGGAACAAGAGGCCATCAGGATTTGGTAATACTGGAACATTTTGTGGCCTAGAAACGTGACCCAGAAATGTTTCTTGCTTTTTCAGCAATTTAGAAAGGGCAAGAATTGAGTATCTGAAAGGGTGGGCATTTGGGGGGTCGAAAAACAGAATTTTTACTTCTCATCACATTTTGGAAAAGAAAGCATCTAGAAGCAAACCTCCCACCGGAAAAACAAGTTGTCTGCCGATTACTTGCAATGAGTCACCTGCTGGGTTGACCATCCCCTGGGAAGCAGGAAGTCAGGCGCTCATTCCTTCAGTTCACCTGGGCACCCGTTGGTAAATTATTGCTTTTACTCTGGTACCATTTAGAAAATTACGGCTCTCTAAATCATACTCTGGGGGACCGAGAAAAGGAAAATGCCTCCCCACCTGCATTGCCGAAGCCTGCCCTACCCTCCAACTCAGTGATCTGCAGCCTCGCTACACATTAGAATCATCTAGGGAGTTTTTCAAACCTCCCCTCCACCCCCACCAATGCCCAGGCTGCATTCCAGACCAATGAAACAGAAACTCTGGGGGTGGGATCCAGGAACAGTACTTTTTAAGCTCCCCAGGTGATTCCAAGGTTGAAGACCAGCCCTCTAACTACATCCATTCCCATGCTCACCCTCTGGGCAGTGAAGGTGCTCTGCTAAGACAAAGCACATCACACCTGCCATGGCCCTTTCTTTGGTTTCCTTCACTTGCCTTAATCCCATGCTCAGCAGTGATAATTCTGCCACACACATTATGAAACTCATAATCCGAGTCATTGTGTGGTTGCCAGGCTCACGTTCACCAATACATTTAGCTAATTAACATGAATCAGATACCACGTTAGGCAACGCAGCAGATACAAAAATTAGGAGGACGTGATCCCCACCTTCAAGAATACAGCTGTGGAAGATAATGTGTACAAGTGACTGTAATACAAGATATTGTGTGATCAGAGCTTTGAAATTCTTGGGAAGGAAATCAGAGAGAAAAACGAGACCCCCTTTAGCTGAATGGAGGTCTTCACAACTGACACGTCACACACACACACACACACACAAGCACATAATACAGGACTATGTACATAGCAGGTCTAAAGGAACTCCAGTTGAATGAATGAAGAAATTCAGATTGGCTCCCATCGGAAGCCAAGACCAACACCCAGGACTCCCCAGCTCCTCTCTCCACCCTCGACCATGCCCAGGCTCCTCCAGGTACCATCAGACATCACCTCAACCTCTAGTGCCTAGTCTCTCTGCCCGCCATCCCCACTGGCCACCTCACACTGCCCTTGGGGTTCTGGGGGGCACGTCGGTGGCTGGGTGCCCTGCCCTGGCCACTCTGCTGACTGAATTCCTCTCTGAGACCAAGGCCTGCAGCTGTCATCCAGCGTCCACCCCCCCTTCTCTATGGAATAAAATCCTCAATTTGGAGCTGAGCACAAAAGACCAGATGTGGCCATTTGCCTACGATCTGGCTGATGAGTTAAGCGGAAGTGATGTGTGCAGCTTCTGGGTCACATCCTTCACGGAAACGGCCCTTTTCCTCTTCCCCCTCCATCCTGCTGCTTGAAAGGACATCATGGTGTGACGCCCTCATGGACCACATGGACAAGAAAATGCCCTAACGATGGCAGAGCTCTGAGGGCAGGAGGAGCCTGGGTCCCCAGACAACCCTGGCAGGCAGGGTCCCCCTCCCATCCCACCCTCAGCCTGGACGGGCTCCCCCCCAGACAGCGCAGGCTCCCTTGTATCTTTTACTCACAGTGGAACCCACATCCCAATACGCTTTCCTGCCTCCATCACGTCCTACAATACCTGGAGTTCCTTTGTATATTAAGGAGAGGAAAAAGGTGTGACAGAAAAGCAAACAATTTCTGTCAGAACGGTCAATGACTTGGCGATTTCTCATAGCAAAACTACTGAGAGTCCATAAATCTGCTTAGGTCCTGCTGTGAGAATCTGCTTTGCCGATGAATGCGGTTAAGTTAACCAGCCTCCTTCTTCTGGCCCACACAGTCTGTGAAGACTACAGGGGAAACTGAGTGTCATCAGTCTCTTGGTTAGCCGCCTGTAGAGACTGACCGCTAGGGTCAACAGAAGCTCTACAAAAGGTGTGCAAAGTTACCAGCTCCTATGGACGGAAGCAGCAAGAGAGAAGGGGAGTAAGCATGGGCTCTGGAACCAGACCCATGAGCTGAGTGACCTGGAGCAAATATTTACCATTTGGTGAAGGCAGATTATTTTATCCAACTCACAGGAGATTCAGTTACACAGCAGGCCCAGGGCCCCTCCACAGACCTACTGAACCTGAACTTCCCAGGATTGATGGGGATATGTTAGGATTCTCCAGAGAAACAGAACGAACAGGATGCATGTATGTGTGTGTTTATAGATACACAGAGATATAGACATATATATATATAGAGAGAGAGATAGAGAGAGAAAGAGATTTTAAGGAATCAGCTCAGGCAATTGTAGTGGTTTGGAAGGCCAAATTTTGCAGGGGGGCTAACAGGCTGGAGATCCAGGAAGAGCCAGCCTTGCAGTTGAAGTCTGAAGGCCATTTCCTGCAGAATTCCCTCTTATTTGGGGAGGTCAGTCTTTGTTCATCGAGACCTTCAACTGATTGGATGAGGCCCACCCACCTTATGGAGGGTAATCTGCTTTATTCAAAGTCCACCAATTTAAACATTAATCGCATCCAAAAAATACCCTCAAAGAAACATCTAGAATAATGTCCAAACATACCTGGGCACCATGGCCCAGCCAATTTGACATATAAAATTAAGCATCACAGGGGGTGGGCATTCATGAATCTGTATTTTTTTTTAAAGTTGGTTTTTTTGTTTGTTTGTTTTTTAACTAATTTATTTATTTATTTATTTTTGGATGTGTTGGGTCTTCGTTGCTGTGCATGGGCTTTCTCTAGTTGCAGCAAGCGGGGGCTACTCTTCGTTGTGGTGTGTGGGCTTCTCATTGTGGTGGCTTCTCTTGTTGCAGAGCTCAGGCTCTAGGCACACGGGCTTCAGCAGTTGTGGCCAGTGGGCTCAGTAGTTGTGGTTCACGGGCTCTAGAGCACAGGCTCAGTAGTTGTGGCGCACGGTCGTAGTTGCTCCGTGGCATGCGGGATCTTCCCGGACCAGGGCTCAAACCCGTGTCCCCTGCATTGGCAGGCAGATTCTTAACCACTGTGCCACTAGGGAAGTCCTATGAATCTGTATTTTTAATAACCTGTCCAGATATGATGTGAGGCAGAGTCAAATTGGGGGACCACTCTCAATGATGCACCCTAAGGTCAATCATGGTTTCAGGATTTCTTCCTCCGCCACTACAAGGGCCTCTGGATTTCCTTTGTGAAGCTGACCGGCACAAGCTTCCATCATGCCATGAGTCAGGAAGATGCTCCCTCCACACACAGCCAGGACGGAGCAGGCTGGGGAGATGTTCCTCAAGCCCAGGGCTCAGCACTCCTGGGCAATCCACAAAGGAGTCGGCAGCTGGCCGTATTTCCCGCCCACTGCCAGCCTCTATGGGTTGAAGCTCTTCTCCCTTTCCCCTCTCCCTCAGCAGACTCAATTCTCCAGATCCTGGGGAGTCTTTTGGGGAGCTGCTTATGAATCACCAGCACATTCACCAACTACCCAGCTCACCAGATATTTCCCACAGTGTTCCCCCACCTTGGCCACCCATGAGAAGCACATATGGGCATTTTCTAAATACTGGACCCTCCCTACTAGAGCAGAATTTCTGGAAGTGTTTCTTAAGCAGATGTATGCTGGAAAATCTCCATGGGGGATTTTGAGATGCATAACGATTAGAAACCACCAGTGCCACTAATGACAAACACAACAGAACAGTGAACTCTACCGTTCGCCACTTCCTGACACTATCCTAGCATATGATTTTTCACAATAAAGGCAGCAAAATTTCACAGTCAATTCTAAGTGCTCTCTCTGAGCTATTGATGAGAACTCCTGGATGTACAATAATGAGTGGAGAACAACGAAGCGTGTTAAGATGAGGGTGCTAGGCAGCTGACTAGGCTCGTTCATGCCACTAGCCTCAAAGCATGCAGGGTTCAAATTCATGATGCCGATTTATTGCAGATTACTACATGTGGCTGACCTTCAGAGCTGCTCACAGATAGTCAGAATTATGAAAATAAAGTCCCTGAATACTTACAGTACTAAGGAGACCACCTCTTATGATGGGAAGGAACTAAGATTTCTGTATAGTTGTCATGACAGGAGGACATGTAGAGTAGTCACTGGAGGAAGGTTTAGAGAACTCTCCTCACACTTGGAATTCTGCTGCAGATGATAATATTGCCCAAGCAGGGCCTGCCCCCCATGAATCCACCTAAAAGAGACCACTTTGCACTAGAGAACTGCTTATTTTGTTTCTTTTTTAATTTTTCTTTTATATTGGAGTACAGTTACGTAACAATGTTGTGTTAGTTTCAGGCGTACAGCAAAATGATTCAGTGATACATCTACACGTACCTATTCTTTTTCAAATTCTTTTCCCATTTAGGTTATTACAGAATATTGAGCAGAGTTCCCTGTGCTATACAGTTGGTCCTTGTTTGTTATCTATTTTGTTTTTTTTAGTTATTTTTTAAAGCACCTTTTAAAAAAATTATTTATATATTTATTTACTTTTGGCTGTGTTGGGTTTTTGTTGCTGCACATGGGCTTTCTCTAGTTGCGGTGAGCGGGGGCTTCTCTTCGTTGCAGTGTGCGGGCTTCTCTTGTTGTGGAACACGGGCTCTAGGCACACAGGCTTGAGTAGTTGGGGCATGCGGGCTCAGTAGCTGTGGCTCATGGCTCAGTAGTTGTGGCGCACGGGTTTAGTTGCCTTCCTGGTCTGGGAAGATGTGGGATCTTCCCGGACCAGGGATCGAACCTGTGTCCCCTGCATTGGCAGGCGGATTCTTAATCACTGCGCCACCAGGGAAGTCCTGGTTAACTATTTTAAATATAGCAGTGTGTACATGTCAATTCCAAACTCCCAATCTATTCCCCGCTTCCCCCCTGGTAACCATAAGTTCACTCTTTATGTCTGTGAGTCTGTTTCTGTTTTATAAATAAGTTCATTTGTATCATTTTTTAAAGATTCTCTATGAAAGGGATATCATACGATGCTTGGTCTTTCTCTGTCGATCTTTTCCACAATATTTGCCTGGAACTCCACAATATAAAGATGTGCAGCCTTATTCCCAGGCCTATCAGATGCCAGCTTGCTGTGGGGTTGTACTGAGGTAGGAGATAGATGGACCCCTGGGCTGGACTGCTGGTGTTTGTTAAGTGGAGTAAAATTGAAGCTTTGTTTTCCCCAGACACTCCAAAGACAAAGCTGGTGGCAGAAGCTGAGCTCTGCTGGAGTAAAGAGGTGAGATGACCACTCTTGAGGTCAAGGAAAACTTCCCTGTCTGCACGTGCGCAGGAAGGTTCCTTGGGGAAGGGAAAAACGGAAGAGGCACCACCCCATAATAAGTGTGGACATACCCCTACAGGCCTCTGTGGTGGAATCCACCTTAGCAAAAAGTTGCGCACGCATGTTGGGGAGGGTCTTAGAACAGGTCAGATGTGGGAAAAGAAATGAGATAATTGGCCAAAGGTAAACAAAGACCCGGAAGGACTGTCCTACATAAGTGATTTAAATCACCTCTCATTAGAGAGGGCGCCCAAAGTCCTTCTCTCCAGGTGTGTATTTCTGCCTTGCTTCTGTATGAAATAAACAAACCTTCTCTGTGTGCTCTCCCACTTATTGTGCTGTGTCTCTAATAATAAATTTTGTACCTGTTTTTGCAGTTTTTGCCTCCTTGAAACATTTTTGCTTTCAAACAGGGCAAGAGCCAGGGAACTTTGCTTCTAGCCTCTAGCCCCTGGTTGACTAGCAGCTAGGATTCCTGGTTTTCACCCAGGCTACCCAGGTTCAATTCCTGGGCAGGAAACTAAGATGTCTCTTCAAGACCGCTTACTGCTGTCCCTCTGAGATCAGTACCCAGGGAGGAAAGACAGAATTCATGCATAGTAAATGCTACTCACAGTGAAATGGCCACTGATAGGGGGTAGGGATGGGGGAAATGTTACTCATTGAAAGACACGGCGCTTGGTCCTATAGACACACTAGTGAACAAGGAAGGGATGGTCCCTGTCTCCAGAGAGCTTGCTGTTGAGTCGAGCTCTGTTCAGCTGCAGTGACCCCAGTCTCTGAGAAGGACACAGTGGCCGAGCTGCACAAGCAGCCCAGGACACCTTGGTTCTGGTGTCACCTCACCATTAGCCCTCTGGTCTCAATTTCCCCTCTGAAAAGGAGGGATCTGGCTAGATGACCTTCAAGGTCTGTTCCAGTTCTAGCGTTTCATCTCCTAATCATATAGTGAACATCAACCTTATGTCACACTATGTGCTGGGAATTCAAAGATGAATAAGACGTTGGGTTCCTCCTTCGTGGAACTCACAAACTAATGGGGGAGGCAGGCATCCAAAGAGACAATGAGGCAGTGTTGCAAGTACCACCATAGAGGTGTAGACCCACACATCTAAGAGTCTATGTCACCATCCTAGAGAAAATCTGCAAAATTTCCAGCCTCTGAGGCTTTTTCCCCCAGTTTCATTGAGATATAATTGACATACAGCACTGTGTAAATTTAAGGCATATAGCACAATGATTTGACTTACATATACTGTGAAATGACTACCACAATAAGTTTAGTTAACATCCATCATTTCATATAGATACAAAAGAAGAAGAAAAATGTTTTTTTCCTTGTGAGGAGAACTCTTAGGATTTACTTTCCTAACTTTCAAATATAGCATATACCAGTTAACTGCAGTCATCATGCTGTACCTTACATCCCTAGTGCTCAATCATCTTATAAACTGGAAGTGTGTACCTTCTGATCACCTTCTTCAAACTCCCTCTCCCCCTCTGATAACCAAAAATCTGATCTCCTTTTTATGAGTTTGTTTTGTTATTATTATTTTATTTTTAGATTCCGCACATAAGTGAGATCATACAGCATTTGTCTTTGCCTGACTTATTTCACTTAGCACAATGCCATGTTGTCACAAATGGCAGGATTTCCTTCTTTTTTATGTCTGAAATATATATATCACAAGCGCTTTAGCCATTCATCTGTCAGTGGACACTTAGGTTGTTTCCATGTCTTTGCTATTGTAAAAAAACAAGCTGCTATGAACATGGGGGTGCAGGTCATCACTTCAACATAGTGTTTTTATTTCCTTTGGATATATACCCAGAAGTGGAATTTCTGAATCACATGGAAGTTCTATTTTTAACTTTTTGAAGAACCTCCATACTGTTTTTCACAGGGGGCTGTACCAATTTACAATCCCACCAACAGTTCACAAGGAATTCCTTTTCTCCACATCCTCACTAGCATCTGCTATCTCATCCCCATTCTAACAGGAGTAAGGTGATAACTCATCCCTCTCCTACAAATATGTGGTAGATTGATGGCATTCATGGTACCCATTAATGGTCTCCCTGTATCCACACCCTTTGCCCTGTAACTCTGTAGTCCCTCCCACTGTGACCCTGGGCTTGGCCATGTGACTCACTTCGGCCAATAATAGGACACTAATAGATCTGATGCAAACCAAAGCTTGAAAAAGTGCTTGTGTATTTCCACTTCTTCTCTTGCTTCTATGACACCATGAGAACAAGTCTAGATTAGTCTTTGGAGAATGAGATGGCCCATCCCAGCTGAGGCCATCCTAGATTAGCTTACGGTCTGCTGCCTGCCAGACACATGAATGAGCCCCAGCAAAGACCAGAAGAACACCCCCTTCTCCCTATAAGCCCAGGCAAGATCAGTGGAACCACCAGATGACCCATGGACTCATGAGAAAGATAAATCGTAGTTGTCCTGAGTCGCTAATATCATGGCAATGGAGAACTAATAAGGATAGGGCCAACCAGCTCCCCAGATTCGAGTGAGAGGCCAGAGCCCATACGTAAGGCAGCTGTTGTGAAGTCCTCGGCTTCTCCTGCTGCAGCCTCGGGAGTGGAGTGAAGCGAGGACAGGGCTCCTCCTCTGGCTTCTGGTTCAGCAACCCCGTGACAGCATCACTATTTACACAGTGAGTAAAATGTCCCATCTTTCCCTCTGACTAACAAGGAGTTTGCCACAGAAAGCATCTGTAGATAAATTATACGTGAGACATGGTTTCTGAACTATGCAAGTTTTATTCCAGGATATTTTTACTTTTCTTCAAACATTCCCTCTAGGGGTGAACCATCCCACCAAGAAATTAAATAGAATTAGAAAAGAGCCTTAAAGGAATCCACTTGGCCCCATGACGGTGAGCCAAGCATATTATAGGGTCCCGGAAGCCCACTGTAGCTTTGGTATTTGTATCTTCCCTCTAAAATAGCTGAGCAATATTGCTGTAGTAGTGGTCCTTAAGGAGCATGTTTCAAAGCGAACCAACAATTTCCCCTTTCATGTGGTGATTGAAAATGTGGACTCTGTTCAAACAGACTTGCCTTCAAATCCCAGCTCTACCAGCTTATGAAATATGACACATCTTTTAAGTGGGGCTATTAATCATGACTACTTCATAGAAATGTTGTGAGGATTAAAAGAGTTAATCCTTTCAAAGGCATACAGTAGTCACTCAGGAAAAGTAAGCAGCATTGTCACGCCTTAGCAATTCCCCAAGCCACAGAGAATTCTGATCTGGAAAACTTCTGAGTCAAGGATGGCCTCTCAAAGGCATTCCATACAACTGCCTCTGACTTTTTGTGTCCCTTTTCCCTGTATTATGTCTCTCCATGAAAATAGACCATTCCCTCCAGAGCCCTGCAGGAAGAACTGCGTTAACGGCTAAAAAGACCAGAAGTCAAGCCAATCCCTTGTGGCAGGGAGTGCCAATAATTAGAGAAAAGGCACCGTCGTCACCATTCTCCCAAGCAGTTAATGCACAACAAATTGTGTGCTCCAAAGTGACATGAGTCTTTCTCTAGGTTCTGGTACATAAATGTATTTAGTAGCTTCCTCCTAGGTCAAAGAAATTGGAACAGACTTTGAAACTGTCTATTTTATAAATTTGTAGAGTCAGCAAATGGCAGATCTCTGGCACAGAATAAAATCTCTTTAAAAAAGAAAAAAGATTTTCCCCCTTATAAAAGTGGCAGATGCTTACAGTATCAGTTAGCTATTGCCATAATAATGCTGCATAACAAATCACTCCAAAATTCGGTGCCCTAAAACAATAATCATTTATACTTGCTCATGCATCTAGAGGTTGACTGGGGGTCACCTGATCTAGTGTGCTTGGCTCTGAGCTACAGGTGGGCTCAGGTCTGTATCCCCTGCCTCTCACGCTCCTTGCACCAGAGGGCTGGCCTTGATGATGTCAGAAGTGCAAGAAAAGGAGCAGAAACACCCAGTAACTCTTAAGGCCTCAGTACACACAAGCCCAGCCACATTCCGGTGGACACATCCCGTCACATGGCAGAGCCCTCCATCAGCAGGGAAGGGAAATGTACTCTGCTTCTCTCAGGAGGAACTGCAAAATCATATGCAAAGGTCATGGATACAGGCAGGGCCGGCTTCAGGGACATGTCACCCGTGCAGATGCACCTGGGTCCCACGCTCAGAAGGGTCCCACCTTTGGCTGAATCCTCTGCTTCGTAAAATTCCTAATAACTTTTCATCATGGAGCCCCACATTTTCATTTTTAACTGGGCCCTGCAAATTACATAGCCAGTCCTGGATACGGCGGAGGGTGAAGAATTGGGAACAATAATGCAATCTTCCTACTTAGCAAACTGACTTTACACTATAGAAGTGTCATATCCATTCCCCAGATGCCCCAGCCCCTGCTTTCAGAAGCACATCGCGGAATTTCTGCAGTGCAACCAGGTTCACACCATTCAGCTTCACTTCACAGCGTGATGCCTCCCCTAAGACAGATGTGTGGTTCTGATAAGCGTGAAATGGGGAGGGGCATTGGTGGCCATCAGTGATTACACTTGTGGCCTTACCACTGCCTTGTTCTCTCCAGAATTAAACTTGGAGCACCTGGCCGCCCCGCCCCCAGACTGGTTATACCTCCCCAAGGGACTCAACACCGTCACCTTCACCCTCACCCCCAACCCACTCATCGTCCTCTTTCTTGTCCCACTGCAACTGCTCAATGAAGAGAGCAAACACTAGAGCTTTTTATATCCACCACTGTCAGAAAACCTGCAGTGAGACTGGACACACTCTCGGGGAAATCAGGGGGCGAAATGGAGAATCACAGATTTGTCAAACCAAAGGGACATCCCAAACTATGCAACTAAGTCGCCCCTCTCAGGCGGGCTCCGTCTAACTCAAAACCATCGCAGACATCAGGCTGTTTAACTCCGCCTAAGGGAGGGGAACATTTCTTAGCCCCCAGGACGACCAACCTCAAGGTTAGAGGACAGCTGCTTATGAAGAAAGTTTCTCTTTATTCTCATGCCAATCTGCGGCTCTCACTTAAGTTCACTTCCTCTAACCATTGCCTGAACTTGGAGACGCAACAGGAGACCCCTAGACAGTGTCCTCCGGACAAGGACCTTTCGCGTGCCCGAGAGCAGCCATCTAACCAACGTCTGCTCTCCACGCTCTCCACGCTCCCAAACCCGCACTTGACAGCGACCCTCAGAGTGACAGCATGCCCAGTGGGGAGCACAGCACAAGGGGCAAGTGGCTCTCGCCATGAGAGAATGAATCATGAGCACAAATCGACACAAGAATCCTGCAGTTCAGACAATCACCCAGAGAACACATTTTCTGATAATTATAGAGCTAAAAATGGATCCACTTTGAAAATCCCTTCCTTTCTCCCGAGAAAGCTGAGGAGGTGGTTTAACAACAATCAGCTGCTGAGATGCATCACATTCTGGGGTGTTTAGGAGATGAGCTCCAAGAAATTTCTTGGAAGGTACAGTTCCCAGAAGGTGGTGATGCTAACGAAGTCCATCAGCCCTCTCCACCGCCCCCAGCACGTGCTCACAGCTTGGGAGTCTGAACTCAGAAGCCCATTCAAAATGAGCCAGGAGAGAGGAGGCCCAGGCCTTCCTGCCCCGTGACTCTGCTCAAACGTCAAATGACAGCTACCCAAGAAAATGGGAGGAGGTGCTAAGGGGGCTGCCGCCAGCCGAGGATTACCTCAGCCTCCTTCAGCACCACGGGTGTGCTCGGGGATGTTACAGGAAGTTTTAGGTATCAGCTAAGTGTCATATAATAATAACGATAACATTTAGTACGTGCCGAGCATTGATGAGCTAGACGCACATGTATTATCTCATTTAATTCTCACAACTCCACGAGGAGGGTGCTGTACTTATCACCCCCACTTCAGAGTCACACTGAGGGTTACACAGATAATCAGGGCACAGGCAGGAAGCAGCAGAAGCCTGTATACATCACCACCACCCTCCACCACTCTTCCAGTGCAAGGAACCAGAACTGGCTTGAGAACTTATTTGTAAGGTTAAAATACAGACTACAAAGAGGGGAGAGGGCATAAACACAGAGGAAAGGAATGGGATGGAAACTGTAGGCTAGAGACCTTCTGTGTCGTAAGGAGTACAATAAAGAGTTAAATTTGATTTAAAAATACAAATATGATGTAAGGACTACATGTGGTAAATATAACTTTTGTGCCATGTCATGGACACTGTTGAAATGAAGAAATGAAAAGACTATTATGGGACCTAATCAAACTTAAAAGCTTTTGCACAGCAAAGGAAACCATCAACAAAACAAAAAGACAACCTATGGAATGTGAGGAAATATGTGCAAACGATGCAACTAACAGGGAGTTAATCTCCAAAATATACAAACAGCTCATACAACTCAATAACTACAACAACAACAAAAAAACAATCAAAAAATGGGCAGAAGAACTAAATAGACATTTCTCCAAAGAAGACATACAAATGGCCAATAGGCACATGAAAAGATGCTCAATGTCACTGGAGAAACGCAAATCAAAACTACAACGAGGTATTATTACCTCACACCTGTCAGAATGGCCATCATCAAAAAGTCTACAAAAAATAAATGCTGGAGAGGGTGTGGAGAAAAGGGAACCCTCCTGCACTATTGGTGGGAATGTAAATTGGTGCAGCCACTATGGAGAACAGTATGGAGGTTCCTTAAAACACTAAAAATAGAGCTACCATATGATCCAGCAATCCCAGTCCTGGGCATATACCCGGACAAAACTATAATTCCACAAGATACATGCACCCCAATGTTAGTTGCAGCACTATTTACAGTAGCCAAGACACGAAAGCAACCCAAATATCCATCAACAGATGAACGGATAAAGAAGATGTGGTATGTATATATACAATGGAATATGACTCAGTCATAAAACAGGAATGAAATATTGCCATTTGCAGCAACATGGATGGACCTGGAGAATATTATGCTTAGTTGAGTAAGTCAGACAGAGAAAGAAATACTAAATGAAATCACTTCTATGTGGAATCTAAAAAATAAGGCAAATGAATCTATATACAAAACAGAAGAAACAGACTCACAGACATAGAAAATAGATGTCTGGTTTCCAAAGGGGAGAGGGAGGAGGGGAAGGACAAATGAGGACCATGGGATTAGCAGATACAAACTCCTTTACACAAAATAGGTTAAGTAACAGGATTTACCGTGTAGCACAGGACAGTAAAGTAGGACCTTGGCAGAGGCAGCCACAGGCCATTGCCTGCTGTCTGGCTAGAGTCAGTGGTCAAGCGACACAGAAAAACGAGCAAAGCTCAAATGTGATGGATGTAGGTTATTGCTCTGCCAGAGAATTCAGGACGGTACATTCAAAATGGGGAAAAAAGGGCAACTTGCAGTGTGAAAGACACTTGGGTGTCAGTCTTAAAGAACAAACTAGAGTCTAGGGAAGTGACAGCTGGAGCAGGTTATGGGTGTCCGAGACATTATCTGGGAAAATAATTTACAAATTCATGAAGTTCCCTTAATACCAAATGTCATGTGCTATTTTCTTAATCATTTTTTATTCCTCGGATCACTAGTACTTTCATTATCTGAGCTTACTTCCCCACTGTGACAAAAATGTGGAACTATGACATACTGAGTCTCTTGGAAAACATTAAAGGACAAGTAATTAGCTAGAAAAATCATTGACTTCTTGATGAAGCTCTCTCCCAAGGAAAGGTATCATTAATTGAAATGTAGAAAAGATTTCAAATGCTTGCAAAATTGTTTCCCTTCCATCAATTTCTGGCATGGCATTTGGTCTCTCTCCTATTCACATAAGGCTCAAAAACTTCTTTTTGGTTGACAGGTGGCTTTCCTATGGCCTGTAGCGCATCTGCTCTGAACAGAGATCGGGGATGTCCTTTGGTTCAAGGCAATGGATACTGTTAGTTTTACATGCAAGTTGCTGTTCTCCACACTTTGCTGCAAAAAAGTACTCGCTTTCCTTACCGGAGCGTGGCAGACTGGTCTCTCTGCCACAGAGGTACCCCAGCTACGTCACAGAGTCCTGCTAAATACTAAACTTGAGCTGCACATGCACACGTGAATATGCATGCACATGTGTGCTTCCTGAATGCATTGAGGGCAGCTGTGACCTACTGCCCAGCCATTCAGAGCAACTCTAAATGCTTGGTTCCCGCTTTAATAACATCTCCCTTCCCACCCCTCCGACACTCCTGATGATGCTGTCAATCAAACTGCAAAGCTGAGTGGCAGGTTGAAACCTCAAAGGAAACCCAACAACCAGTTAAAAACTTGGCTGAGCCAAGGTGGGAGCGTTTCTGAGCCCCGCATCAGACAGGAACAAAGGCTGTGAGGCAACATCAGCTGTAAATGCCATCCATCATCATGCAAAGATAAAGAACCTCTAAATCCAACCAGAGGGCACTTGCAAATATCCAGTGCTGTCCTGACACTGATTGATGGCCATCCCTTTTAATTAGCTCCTCCTGTCTCTGGAGGTTTCCAAAGAAGTGATCACATGCTCCCACCTCCTCCTCCCCCGCCACCATTTGCCTCTGTGGGGAGACAGGACCGAAGCAGGCACTGAGCCTCACCAGCCCCTCCCACTGTGTGACCACCGTGACCACGTGACCATCCAAATTCCGTCACTGGGTGCTTGCACTGACCTTTCGTAGAAGGAAGCAGATGCGCTCGATGTTCCTCAGCCGTTCCCTCTATCAGGATGCATGGGAAAGAAAAGAGAGGGGAGGTTAGATTTTCTGCTGAAAGAACATGAGAAGCCCCACATTCAGCCCCTAGTAGAGGAGGCAGAACCCACCACAGATCCCTCCCAGTCATGACCTCCATGCTCTCACTCAAGTGGCTTTCCCTAACAAGAGTTTCTGCTCATACAACTCAACAGCAAAACACCAAATGATCCAATTAAAGATGGGCAGAGGAAAATAGACATTCTTCCAAAGAAGACATACAGATGGCCCCCAGGTACCTGAAAATGTGCTCGATATCACTAATCCCCAGGGAAATGCAAATTAAACCCACAATGAGATATCACCTCACACCTGTTAGAATGACTAGCCTCAAAAAGAAAAGAGGTAACAAGTGCTGATGAGGCTGTGGGAAAAAAGGGAACCCTGGTGCACTGTTGGTGGGGATGCGAATTGACACAGCCACTGTGGAAAACAGTATGGAGGTTCCTCAAAAAGTTAAAAATAGAAGTACTACATGATCCATCATTCCACTTCCGGATATAGCCAAAGGAAACAAAATCACTATGTTGAAGAGATATCTACACCCCCATGTTCATAACAGCAGTTTTTACAATAGCCGAGGCATGGAAACAACCTAAGTGTCCACTGACAAATGAATGGATAAAGCAGTTGTGGTATACACATATATAATGGAATATTATTCAGCCATAAGAAAGAAGTAAATCTTGCCTTTTGCAACAACATGGATGGACCTCAAGGGCACTGTGTTAAGTGAAATAAGTCAGAGAAAGACAAACACTGTATGATCTCACTTACATGTGGAATCTAAAAACAAAACAAAACAAGAACAACAAAACCAACTCATATCTGTGGTAATCAGAGCTGGAGAGGGAATTGGATAAAGGCGATCAAAAGGTACAATCTTCCAGTCATAAGATGTAATTCCTGGGGATGTAATGTACAACGTGATGACTATAGCTAACACTGCTGTGTGGCATACTTGAAGGCTGCTAAGTGAATAAATCCCAAAATTTTCATCACTTTTTTTCTTTTTTCTTTTGTATCTGTATGAAATGATGGATGTTAACCAATTAAGCAATTAAGCAATATATGTAAGTCAAGTCATTATGCTATACAGCTTAAACTAAATACACTGCTGTATGTCAGTTATATTTCAACAAAATTGAAAGGAAAAAAAGAGCTCTGAGCTTTTCTCCATCTACCTTGTCATAGTTATTTGCTCTTAACTGAACTTTCCCAGCACACAGCATGGGCTCAGCTTCCCTCTCAGCCCAGCACAGGTTTCTGTACTTTTTCCTGCAGCCTCTGTGTCCCTATAAGACAGTCAAACCGCAGAACGGGCACCACATGCTCGTGAATCCAAAGGCTGCGGTCGGGTCCCCGGGGAGGGCTTCCCATTCAAGCCGCGAAGAGCATGTGTGCCTGATTAGTGTGTGAGGTGGGGAAGTTCTCTGCCCATTGGTTTTATTTTTCTAAAGTGGCTGTATTTAGAGGAAGCAATCTTCCCACTCAATTAGACACCAGCAGTGCCCCCGGGCTAAGACTTTTCAAGATGCCCAAGTCTAGCTCCAGAGTCTGGCTCGCTGCCAAAGGAAGATGCTCCGGGGCTGCACAGGTGATGATGCTCGCCTGACACACGAAGTGCCGCCTCCCCTTTCCCGCAGAGACTTCTGCGATTTCTGAAGCCACTCTGAACACAGCTGTGGCATCTCCCAGTGCGTCATTACTGAGGCAATTTTGGTTGCGGTCGATGTGATCATGAGATTCCTCGTGGATTAGGAGAAGACAGGTGGCTGGGATACTTCAATTTCCCTAATTAAATCATAAATATAGTGATTCCTGTGCACCCTTTAAGCTCAGAGGAAAGAGCCCACATCAGGACAAATTAGCATCCACATGGCTAGGAAGGCAGACCACATCCTCCTCAACACACGTGTGTGTGTGCATGCGTGCACACACAAGCACAAACAGAGCTGGGCACTGAGGCTGCCTAAATGGAGAATAGTGGGAAAAGGTGTGAGATAACAGGCATGTAAGACGGAGGTTCAGGACACACGCTAGCTCCTTCCCCAGCAAGTCAGATCCTCTAAAGGACATTTCTCATTACTTTACAATGATATTAAATGCCCAGCTGGCAAAAGGAAGGGGAAAGGGTTAACATGAGAAACTAGGAGTTAAAACAAACATTCCTCCTCTTCCTACCACATGGAAGAGGGGTCCACCCAGAGGGTCTGACAATATTTGGAGCTTAAATCCAAAGAACCAGTGGGCCTCATGCACGTTGATTTAGGAATGCATCACACCGGGCTTCCCCGGTGGTGCAGTGGTTGAGAATCTGCCTGCTAATGCAGGGGACACGGGTTCGAGCCCCGGTCTGGGAGGATCCCACATGCCGCGGAGCGACTGGGCCCATGAGCCACAACTACTGAGCCTGTGCGCGTCTGGAGCCTGTGCTCCGCAACAAGAGAGGCCGCGATAGTGAGAGGCCCGCGCACCGCGATGAAGAGCGGCCCCTGCTTGCCACAACTAGAGAAAGCCCTCGCACAGAAATGAAGACCCAACACAGCAAAAATAAATAAATTAATTAATAAACTCCTACCCCCAACATCTTCTTTAAAAAAAAAAAGCATCACACCAATCAGCAATTGTTTATAACACAAGTCCATCCAGGGCTGGAGTTACCGAGCAGTGAAGCAGCTTTGTCAAGCCACCTGAGCCTGAGATGCTGCTTCAGAGGATCTACAGGGGCCCAAAGAGCTTAAAGATGAGTTAAATGAGGCTTCCAAAGTGTTTAAGTTCCTGCCAGGGAGTAACATCATAAAAACTGGGGGAAATGTGCCTAATACACTTCCATTTAGGGTTTCTATGGATTTTTTAAAAAATCTCAGACAAGAGTCCTTTCCTTAAGGGCTTGAGTCTATCCATGAGATGTCTGGCCTTTGGGACCCAGACTCCTTAATTAATTCATTAACTAATTAAAAGTGTGGCTTTATTTTTTTTAATTTTTATTGGAGTATAGTTGATTTACAAAGTTGTGTTAGTTTTGGGTGTACAGTAAAGTGAATCAGTTATACATATACAGATATACACTCTTTGTAAGATTCTTTTCCCATATAGGTCATTACAGAGTACTGAGTAGAGTTCCCTACACCATACAGTAGGTCCTTATTAGTTACCTATTTTATATATAGTGGCGCGTATATGTCAATCCCAATCTCCCAATTCATCCCCCACTTCCCCTGATAACCATAAGTTTGTTTCCTATATCTGTGAAGAAGTGTGGCTTTAATAATAGGAATAAAGAGTTGAGATCCAGCTTCTCTGCTATGCAACCTCACCCTTCAGTCATTCATTCTTCCATCAACAAATAGTTATTTGAGCACCTACTGTGTGCTGTTTCTGTCCTTGCACTGACCTTGCACAGAAGCTCCCAGTGGGACATACACGGGTCCTAATTTTCTTTGTTCTGCCCGAACTAAGGAACCTGCCAAGGTGAGATGGAAACGGGCTCCACAAACCCGTCTCATGGTTTGGCCAACCTCCTGCACCCCAGTGTTGAATTCGCATGATGGAATTGAGGGGCAGGGCACTATTTCTTCACTAGTATTTACCCTGAGATCACACAAGAAACTCTGGGTGTTCTAAGTGGGCTGCTTTCTAACTTGAGCCCAAGCTACCAGGAGGAAGGGAAGCAGGCTCTTGACTCCCTGGCATTCCAAACAGAAGCACCCTCTTGGACTAGGGCAGCTCTGTGCACCTGGTCGATGTTGACGAGCCAAGTGTGGGACGCTGGGGCCAAACACAAAAGCATCCAGAAAGAAAGGAGACCCAAGGTGCAATGAGTTCAGGCCTACAGGAGCCAAGTTATCACCGGTGGTGGTGAGGCTGGCAGTTGGAAACAAGACGGATTTTAATAATGACAAGTTTCATAAGATATAGTAAGTTTTCAGGTGGATCTAGGGATTCTTCCAACTTGTCACAAAATTCCGCTTCACACAGTGGACTTGGAGAGGGTTAGGCTCTCTTTCATAGAATCAAAGAATTTGATGCCAAAGGGATTATAAAATCAGGCTCTTAAAGGCACAACGTAGAGTAGGTGGTAAGAACCCCGGCAGACTTGGGCTCCAATCCTGACTTCACTGCTCATGAGCTTTGAGTCCTTGGATAAGAGTCTATAAACTGGGTAAATAATGCCTGTCTAGCAGAGCTGTGAGGATTATAGGTTACATATATATAGGTCCTAGCATGTAGTAAAAACGCAAAAAAGCAACTCCAATAATAACCCTGTACTTTAGAGAGGGTGACACCAAAGCCTGCTCCCCTGGTCTTCTGGTACCTCCCTAAGAGCACAGCCCTCTTCAGGGGGCCTGCAGTTAAGGAGAACAGACCTCTCGTCCCTGTCACTAAAGAATGATGTCGTAAGCCTTCCAGGTTAATATTCACACCAATATATATTTTTCATATATATTCACACTAGAAAATTCCGGTGTTCTCTCTAAAACTTTTGACTGAAACTATCAAACTATCAACAGAACTATTCAAACAAAAGCGTGCCTTGGCGCTGGAATCCAGGGCTTGGAAGGAAGTTCAACTCAATGCAGGCCCAGCGAGCTTAGACTGAGAGACGGACTCGCGTGAACCGTGAGCTCCATCCTTTGGGCCCAGTGGTCCTGGTCTGGAAAGTGTCTGGAAAAGGCTCTGTCCACAGGCGGGCTGGTGCCTGGCTCTGGGATGTGGGCTGCACTGAGCAGAGGGGCGGACAGCCAACACCCACCCCCACTCAACAGACGTGAGGTCTCCCTCCTCTCCCTGCGTCGAGGCCTCTTTCTGCATCCATTCCGGGGCACGTGGGAGGGCAGCAGGCACGGCGCGACAAGCCAGCTGGTGCAGCAGAATTCTGGGAAGAGCAGGTGCTGGGGCAGGAGGTCTCTCACATGCTGAACCCGGGCCGGACAACCAGACGGCATCGGGTTCCCCAGGCGGAGGCAAGCTGACCTCAGGCCTGCAGAGTCTCCCGAGATGAATGCTTCCCGGGTGAAGGATATGGGGTGAGTAGCTGCATACAACAACCCCCCTGCAAGCCTCCCTCGGAGAAACCTGGCCAAGTGCAGAGCAGGGACAGCCATGGTGATGCTCCTACACCTGCCAACATGGTGGCCAGCCCGAGCCTCTCTCCTTGTTCAAGGGGGCGTAGCCAAAACCCACTAACATGGGGCCTTGAGGACTCCACAGCCACAGCACACAGACCTCTCCCACCCGGGTGGTGGGACTGCTATACTTGACTTTGCATGATAAATGGAGACCTCAGCAGCCTGAGGAAAGACCGCCCCGAGCCAGGCATGGAGGTGCAGCCCGGGCCGAGCCTGCACTTCACTCCTCCTACTCATGGAGACCTCGCCCTCCTTCACAGGCCCCGGGTGGCCTGGGGTGACACCACCCTTCCGGCCACCAGCACCCACCACCTACCGCATGAACAGGGTTGCACTGGTCGATGGGGTTCTTAAAATCCGTCCTTAACTCATCAAAGGCAATTATCTGAAACAGAAAACACAGAATCAAGATGTTAGTGTCAATGCACCACATCAAAAGCTTCCTCTGATTTGGTCCAAAATAACTCAGGAGGCGGGCAAAGTGTATCAATGACACAAGACTGGCCAGGGGTCAATCACTGCCAAAGCTGGTAATGGGCACCCGGGGTTGATTGTACTCTCCTGTCTATGTCTGTGTATGCTTAAAAATCCCCAAAAGAGGGCTTCCCTGGTGGCGCAATGGTTGAGAGCCCGCCTGCCAATGCAGGGGACACGGGTTCGTGCCCCGGTCTGGGAGGATCCCACATGCCGCAGAGCGGCTGGGCCCGTGAGCCATGGCCTCAGAGCCTGCGCGTCCGGAGCCTGTGCTCCGCAACGGGAGAGGCCACAACAGTGAGCGGCCCGTGTACCCTCCAAAAAAAAAAAAAAAAAAAAAAAAATCCCCAAAAGAGGGAACGGGAGGGATGTTGTTTAAGGGTAGATACTTAAAACTAACAGATAAATAAGTCCTGGAGACCTAACACAGTACAGTGATTATAGACAACAAAATTGTATTATAAACATTAAATTTCTAAGAGACTAGATCTTAATTGTTCCCAGTACTTGAAGAAGTGATAACTATGTGATGGGACAGAGTTGTTAGCTAACACTACAGTGGCAACCATATTGCAACATCAATGTAGCAAATCTCTATGCTGTACACCTTAAATGTACTCAATACTGTATGTCAAATATATCTCAATTTTTTAAATCCTCAAAATAAACTTTTTAAGTTTCCTGTGCTTCACAAAAATGTAGAGAAACTCTGTTTCGATGAGAGTAGTCTGAGGTTTGGATAAAAGCATACAAAAATTTAAAACTTCAAACCAGCACTTTCCATTTTCTCCTTCAGGAAAAAGCTGTTTACTTTTTATTTTTGTTTATTCTGGCAGAGATGCTGATTAGAAGTTAAATGGATAGAAGTCAGGCAAATGGGAGAAGAGAAAAAGCAAGAAAGCAGAGTTGACAGGAATAGAAACAACCCAATCTCTAGCCGTCCACAGCCTGGACGATCAGCTCCTGGACAGTCAAGGCATCACACCTCGGTCCATCGCACTTGGGTTCTCAAGGTCATTCTGGACAGAGACTCAGAGGTCCCCAGAGAGCAATGGTTTCCCCCTTTGTCTGGAGGGGAGAATGTTGGAAGTGACCTTCTCTGGTCACAGAACGAGGCGTCACCCAGGCACAGAAAGAACTAACTAGAGGTGAAGCTTCCTAACCCCGGCCCACCTTGTCCCCCAGATGTCCCCAGGGAGACTCAGGGACAGAACAAGGTGGTATTCAGACAGGAGAGTGTCCTCTCTTAGGGTGTGGACGTCTTAGGTCCTCTCCTGGGCTGCACACAAATGGACAAACCAACTCCCCCAGGAAGGCACATCCCAGGGGTCCCTGAACACTTGGCAGAATTGCTGAAGCAATGAAGCTGCCACCCCACCCTCAACAGTCCCTGTTCCTGCAGCATGGAGGTGAAAGTAAGTACCAAGTGAGGGAAAACAACACGCTTCCCTCGAAAAAGCAAGTATGCTTTTAGAGCAATCACATGTCATTCTGATTTCAATACTCCTGCAGAATTAGGGGGAAATTCTAGTACAAGTTGTATTAAATAGACACATTTCTATATCATCCCTCGCCAGACAGTTCATTATCCAGCCTATACCTGAACCCTGTAGTAACAAGAAACTCACCACTTACTGAAGATGCTCCTTCCGTCCCTGGCTACCTCTAATTAATCATCATCTTCCTTTACTGAACTAACATATCACTCCCTAAGGTTTCCACCCACACACTAAGCCAGGGTCAGCAAACTACAGCCTGCAGGCCAAATCTAGCCTGCCACCCATTTCTGTACAACCTGTGAGCTAACAATGGTTTTTACACCTTTAATATAGTAGAAAAAAATCAAAAGAAGAATACTATTTTGTGGCATGTAAAAACTATATCATATTCAAATTTGTTTCCATCAATAAAGTTTCATTGGAACGTAGACACAATGATTCTTTTATATATGGTCTATATTCTTACACTATGATGGCAGAGCTGAGTAGCTGCACAGATACCATATGGCCAGCAAAGCCCAAAATAGTTAGTATCTCACCCTTTACAAAAAAAAAATTTGCCAACCCCTATTCTATTCTTTTATTTCTCCTCTAGAGTGGCAGTGTCCAATATGGTAGCCACATTTGGCTATTTTAATTAGTTAAAATTAAATGTAAAATTCAGTTACTACACTTTAATTGCTCAAAATCACATCTGTCTAGTAGCTATTAAACAGCACAGATGTAAAACATTCCCATCATCACAGAAAGTTCTATTGTGTACAGCACTGCTTTAGAGGCACAGAGAATCGTTGAATCACTCTTCCACAAGAAACCCCTTTAAGTATTGCCAGCTATGGTGAATGCAGCCAATCTTCCTTCTTCAGGCGAAATCTCTCCAACCTTTACTTAGATTAACTGGCACTAAGTTACCTCATCATTCTGATTGCCCTTCACTGACATTACAGGTTGTAAATGTCTTTACTAAAACATGACTGTCAGAACTGAACACCATACTCAAGGTGAGGTCAGATGGCTCAGAGAGTAAACATCTCACTCCCCTCCTCTGTTCTGTAAACTACGCCTCTGTTAATGTCACCTGATAGCATTAGCCTACTGGTAGCCACATCGCACTCCTGGTTTCATACCGAGCTTGCATTGCCTAAAAGCCCAGGTCTTCTTCATGTGCTTCAGTTTAACTAAGCCCACCTCATTCCAACATGTCCATTATTGGATTTGGGCACCTAAGAGCAGAAACTGACATTTATCCCTTTTAATTCCTCCCTATGGGTCTAATCTGTTGAGATATGATCTATCTCCCAACTACAAATCCTAATGAACATAATGTGTTCATTATCCACATTCGCCGTGATCTAAATACAAACAGAGCAGGACCAAGGGCAGAACCCAAAGCTCGCCACTCCTAGCTCCCAGGAGGCTGACATAAGCAATCTTTCAGCTCACTATTTACCTAATTATAAAGACAATTCATCATATTTTGATCCATTCAACTGAAAGTAAATCTCTGGATAGCATTAGAACCCCATAACTGTTGGTGCAGCATATATAAGCTCCCCAAAGAGGCCGGGAGCTCATGGACGGAAGGAGTCAAGCCCTACGTCGTGGCCATGACTGAAGACCCACTTGTGTAATTCCCACCTCCAGCCCTGACCTGGGCCCATGTCCCTGTCTAAGTGCCGGGACGTGGGTCTGGGCTGAAGCGAGCAAAGGCTGCCGGTGCTTAAAGCAGCAGGAGAGGAGCCATGGGGATTCCGAGTTGCTAAGTGCATCTGAGAGCGAGCAACCACTGCCCAACTTGGGGCCCAACTTGGGTCCCAACTTGGAGGAGGGTGTGAAGAGGGGAAGGCCAGAGTGCAGCTTATGCCTTTGAGCTCCATGAGATAACGGGTACTTTGTGGCTGTTTTCTGATGATGGTGATGGCGATGTGCACAGTGAGGATAAAGGCTTTCAGCATCCCTACCCCCGGTAACTACTCACTAAATGATCCTTCCATTCACTTGACAAACATTCAGTGAGCATCTTTCACTCACAGGCACTGACGGGGCTAGCCCCTGCAGGTACAAAAATCAACAAGATACTGTTCCTGTCCTCACCAAGTTCCTGGGCTAGAAAGGAAGAGAAGCATGTAGACAAATCATTCTGCTACAATGTGATACGTGCTATATAAACAAGACGACTATAACAATAGCTAACATTTAGGGCATGCTCATTATATCCCAGCACCTCCACAGTCAAAACACAGAACGGCTCCATCACCCCCCAAAATTCTCTCCTGTTGCTCCTTTGGAGCCAACCCTTCCCCCATCCCTAACCCTAACCTCACCCCCACCCCGGACCCGGACCCGGCAACCATGAATAGTTTTGTCTTTTCCAGAAAGTCATTTAAGTGCCACCACGCCGTATCTTGGCTTTTGAGTCTGGTTTCATTCACTTAAGGTAATGCATGTAAGATTCAGCCACGCTGTTGCCTGTATCATCAGTTTGTTCCTTTCTGTTGCTGAGTAGCATTCCATTACAGAGATGAACCACAGTTTATTCATTCACCTGTTAAAGAACATGTGGGTTGTTTCCAGTTTTTTACAGTTATGAATAAAGCTGCTAGAGACATCTGCATAACAGTTTTCATCTAAATGTAAGTTTTCAATTTTCTTGGGCAAAGAGGAAATGGATCGCTGGTTCATGTGGTAAGTGTATGTTTATAAAAGAAATGGAGAAACTCTCTTCCAAAGTGGCTGTACCATTCTGTATGTCCACCAGCAACATATGAGAGTTCCAGTCACTCCACTTCCTCACCAAAACTTAGTATTGTCAGTTTGGGTTTCTTTCATTTTAGCCATTTCAATGGGTGTGTAGAGGTATCTCATTATAATTTTAATTTGCATTTCTCCAATGACTAATTACGTTGAGCAACTTTTCATGGGCTTAATGGCCATCTGTGTGTCTTCTTTGGTGAAGTGTGTGTTTAAATCATTTGCCTATTTTATTTTTTTAAATTTAGCTGTTTTCTTATTGATGATTTTTGAGAATTCTTTATACATTCTGGATACAAGTCCTTTGTCAGTTACGCAAATTGCAAATTTAAAAAATTGTTTTAATTGAAGAATAGTTGATTTATAATATTGTGTTAGTTTCTGGCGTATAGCAAAGTGATTCAGCTGTATGTATGTAGATATATTATTTTTCATATTCTTTTCCATTATGGTTTGTTACAAGATATTGAGTATAGTACAAGATATTGTGCTATACAGTAGGACCTTGTTGTTTATCTTTTATATATAGTAGTGTGTATCTGCTAATCCCAAACTCCTAATTTATCCCCCCCACCCCACTTTCCCCTTTGGTAACCACAAGTTTGTTTTCTATGTCTGTGAGTCTATTTCTGTTTTGTAAATAAGTTCATTTGTATCGTATGCAAATATTTTCTTCTATTCTGTATCTTGTCTTTTCATTCTTAATAGGATGTTTCTAAGAGCAAAAGTTTTTCATTTTAACATTTATCAGTTTATCCAATTTATCAGTTTTTCTTATATTGATCATACTTTTGGTGTTGGATCTAAGAACTCTTTTGGATCTAAGAACTCGTAAGGCCACAGAGATTTTCTCCTAGGTTTTTCTTCTAAAACCTAGGGTTTTCTTTATGGTTTAAACTAAAAATTCAATTTCTTTAATAGATTTAGGACTATCCGTTTATTTATTTCTTATTACATGAGCTTGGAGCATTTGTGACCTTAAGGAACTGGCTGATTTCACCAAAGTTGTCAAATTTATAGGTCAAATTTATATTCCGAGCCACCCTCACTGCTTGTTTCATTTTCCCTCTTGGTTTTCTTGCTAAACTTTTGAGATGGAGGCTTGAGTGAGCACAGAAAAGGCTAGAAAAGGCAGCAGCTAAACAGTGGAAACAGCAAGAGAAACAGTTCTTCCACAAGCTGCATAACAGAGGTTCTAGCTAATCAGATTGTCTATGACCTTGCCTGGGGCTGGGCTGTGCAGGAGATGATGCTCAAGAGGGAGAGAAGGTCAGATGCCAGGACCTAGTTGTGTACAGAGCTGGAGGCTCCAAGAGAGGCAGAGCCAGGGGCTGGGGAGTCCACAGAGAAGTCCAGAAAGGAAGGGAGCTCCAAGAAGAGAAACACACTCGATGAGAAGCTGTTTCTGTGAACCTTGAGCCCTGACCCTGCCACCACTGGTCCTGGGCTAACTCATCCCCCAAAAGTCCTGACCCAAACCTTCCAGCTGCTCCCCAGCACCCCGGCCCCAGGATCATGAATCAACAATTCACTGGCCTTTGGAAGAATTAATATTGTTAAAATGGCCTTACTACCAAAAGCAATCTACAGATTTTATGTGATCCCTATCAAAGTACCCATGACATTTTTCACAGAACTAGAACAAATAATCCTAAAATTTATATGGAAGCACAAAAGACCCAGAATTGCCAAAGCAATCCTGAGGAAAAAGAACGAAGCAGGAGGCATAACCCTCCCAACTTCAGACAATACTACAAAGCTACAGTCATCAAAACAGCATGGTATTGGCACAAAAACAGACATATGTATCAATGGAACAGAATAGAGAGCCCAGAAATAAATCCTCACACCTACAGTCAATTAATCTTCGACAAAGGAGGCAAGGATATACAATGGAGAAAAGACAGTCTCTTCAGCAAGTGGTGCTGGGGAAGCGGGACAGCTGCATGTAAATCAATGAAGTTAGAACACTGTCTCACACCACACACAAAAATAAACTCAAAATGGCTTAAAGACTTAAATATAAGACATGACACCATAAAATTCCTAGAAGAGAACACAGGCAAAACATTCTCTGATGTAAACCAGAGCAATGTTTTCTTAGGTCAGTCTCCTAAGGCAAAAGAAATAAAAGCAAAAAAACAAAAAAACAAAAAAAAAGGAGAGAGAGAGAGAAAGACCTAATCAAATCAAACTTATAAGCTTTTGTACAGCAAAGGAAACCATAAACCAAACGAAAAGACAACCTACAGAATGGGAGAAAATATCTGCAAGTGATACGACTGACAAGGAATTAATTTCCAAATTATACAAAGAGCCGATATAGCTCAATATCAAAAAAGAAAAAATCAAAAACTGGGCAGGAGACCTAAATAGACATTCCTGCAAAGAAGACATACAGACGGCAAATAGGCACATGAAAAGATGCTCAACACCACTAATACTAGAGAAATGCAAATCAAAACTACAATGAGGTATCACCTCACCCCAGTCAGAATGGTCATCATTAGAAAGTCTATGAATAATAAATGCTGGAGAGGGTGTGGAGAAAAGATGACCCTCCTACACTGCTGGTGGGAATGTAAACTGGTGCAGCCACTATGGAAAACAGTATGGAGTTTCCTTAAAAAAAAAAAAATAGAGCTACCATACAATCCAGCAATCCCACTCATATGCATATATCTGGAAAAGATGAAAACTCAAATTTGAAAAGATGCAGGGGCCCCAGTGTTCATGGCACCACTATTTACAGTAGCCAAGACATGGAAGCAACCTAAATGCCCACTGACAGATGAATAGATAAAGAAGATGTGGTATATATATATATACCATGGAATATTACTCAGCCATAAAAAAGAATGAAATAAAGTCATTTGCAGCAACATAGATGGAACTAGAGATTATCATACTAAGTGAAGTAAGTCAGACAGAGAAAGTCAAGTATCATATGACATCACTTACATGTGGAATCTAAAAGAATGATACAGGGCTTCCCTGGTGGCGCAGTGGTTGGGAGTCCGCCTGCCGATGCAGGGGACGCAGGTTCGTGCCCCGGTCCAGGAAGATCCCGCGTGCCGCGGGGCAGCTGGGCCCGTGAGCCATGATCGCTGAGCCTGTGTGTCCGGAGCCTGTGCTCCGCAACGGGAGAGGCCACAACAGTGAGAGGCCCGCGTACCAAAAAAAAAAAAAAAAAAAAGTAAAAGAATGATACAAATGGGCTTTCTTACAAAACTGAAATAGACTCACAGACATAGAAACAAATTTATGGTTACTAAAGTGGAAGGGGGGAGGGATAAATTAGGAGCTTGGGATTAACAGATACGCACTACTATATATAAAACAGATAAACAACAAGGTCCTACTGTTTAGCACAGGGAACTATATTCAATATCTTGTAATAATCTATAATGGAAGAGAATCTAAAAAAGTATATATATAAAACTGAATCACCTTGCTGTATACCAGAAACCAACACAACATCGTAAACCAACTATACTTCAATAAAAATTCACTGGTTAAATGAAGGCCCTGTGAGGGGCCTCACCAGGGATTAGAGCCCCTCCTGTGCAATGTCAGCCAGGTGTGGGTCAGCCCTAACTCTAGACAGCCTCCATCCCATCGGGCCTCATCCCGAGGTGGGAAGCAGCCTGGACCCACTTCAAGAGGCAGGGAATTACAGAAATCCTCTACAAAGCATCTCAAGAAGGCTTCTTTCTTCAGGCCCACAGCGTTTATAATTAGGAGATCAAAAGTCACCTTGCTTGTCTGAAACAGTTATTCTGCTAAAAATAACTATGCTCTACTATGAAAAAACCTTCCTGGAAGAGTAAGAATGAGAGAAAATTCAACCTCCATTAGCTAATAAGTCCCCAGGGCTGCCCCATCACAGAGTTTAGCATTCGGAAAAGCCTCTTTTGTCTGGAACATTCTCTCCCCTGTGTTCGTTCCACAGTGTCCTCTGGTTTCTGAAAGATCTACACTGGTTGAAGCCTCACAATCTTGGATTTGTATCACATCATCTCACTGAAACATTCCATCTGCACAAGGACTCCGTGCACTGGATATCCCCCTAGTGTACAGTTCGGGAAACCAAGCCCCAGGCAGAGCGTTTGAATGAAGTACTGGCCATGGCACAGTGGGCGAGTAACAGCCCACACCAGGAACCGGGTTTCTGAACCCTGATCAGCTGGTGCTCCATGTAGCACAGTGCGTTGTCTCTCTGTGACTTGAAATCGTTAAAAGAAAGTGTTGAGCTATTAAAGATGCCCAAAAGACTCTTTCCTAGGCACCCACCGTGTCCCTGGCACTGCTCTTGGCTCTGGAATACAGTGGTGAGCCAGAAGATAAGGTCCCTGTGCTCACAGACAGGGGCAGGGGACAGAATCAATCAGTAAATAAACAAGAAACATACCTTAAAATGATAGGCTGCCTGCAGAAAGTAGAATACAACAGGGTGATATGAAGACCTAGAATTGGAGGGTGGTCAAGGAAGGCCTCTTGGAGGAGGTGCCGTTTCAGGTGAGAGGCTGAATGACCAGGAGCCAGACACGGAAATTTCCAGAAGGAAGTTACTAGGGCCTGCAGAGGCCCTAGTGGGAAACAAGGTCGGCGGGGATGAGGTGCCAAAAGGCCACGGCAGCTGAAGCCCAGTGACAGAAAGAGATACTGGGAGGGGATGAGGCCAAGAGCGGGACTGGCCAAGAATCCCACCTGGTGTGGGACTCATCTAACCGGCTCCGCGAAGCAGACCTGTGAGCTGAGACCCTGCTCAGCCCAACTACTCCGTTGGTGATACGGCCTCTACGTTACTCACAGAACTGAGCGCGTCTGCTGCTTGTGGTCTCACAATCCAACAAAGGGGTGTGACCGAGGGGGACGTCGATGAGACAGGTCAGTGTGTGTGAATGCAGTGTCAGGTATGCACACTGAGGAGTAGGTGGTGGGACGACGATCTTTGGGTCCTTTCTGCAAGGCCGCTAATTCACCCAGAAAAAAAGTCAGTGGTCAGAGGCAGTATGAGAAAAGACCAGGAATCCTGGCTAGTCAGACCCAGGAAGCCAGAGAATGATTTGGGGCTAACCCACCCCAGAGAGCAATCGGACACTGGGAAAAGCTGTCCAAAGTCTTCTAACGAGAGGACACGTGGGGCCTGAGCCCCCCCGAATTTCCGCCTACCGATCCATCCATCAACAGGGACAGCTCTGTCACCCAGGCGTGCATTCAGACTCCTATCTGCAGTAGGGCCACCTGGGCAGAACTTCTTGATTTCTCCATGTTATAAGTTGAATAGTGTCCCACCCAAAGTCACCTCAAACCTCAGAATGTGGCCTTATTTGGAAACAGGGTCTCTACGGATATAATCAGTTAAAATGAGATCATACTAGACTAGAGGCCCCAAATCCAGCGTCCTTATAAGACACAGAAAAGGACACACAGAAATGGGGAGTGGTGCAGCTACAAACCAGGGAGCACCGAGGGTTGTCAGGGGCCATCAGGAGCCGGAAGACACAGGGAAGGATCTTCCCTAGAGCCGTCAGAGGCAGTAGGGCCCTGCCCTGACTTCACACTTCCAGCTTCCAGAACTATGAGAGAATACATTCCAATTAAGTCACCTAGTTTGTGGTAATTAGTTAAGGCAACCCTGGGAAACATATAGAGTCCACTTGCAAAATAGCTGAAACCGTTGCTGCCGTGACCTAAGATGTTATCAGGAAAAAATGGCTTTTGGTGCCAACCGTGAATGTTAGTTAGTGAAAGAAACAGACAGGAGCATTTCCAACCCAAAATAAATACCTCCCCGGGGAAGCAGGCTTTTGTACTCACTACAAGCCTTCCTGTAAGTTCCCTAAAGCCACACTAAGAATATACTTTTAATTTAGAAAGAAGTCAGTTTTTTACTTCCTCTCCATGTCTTGTCCCAACAAGAGCAATTCCTTCAAACCACTGCCCAAGCCTTGGGGCCGTTTTTGAGAGTCAGGAGCTCCACCGGATGGGAGAGAGACGGGGCACGGGAACAGATTTATTGGCTGTACCACATGGGCTTAGGGTTAGTGTCGCTTTTATGTCTGATGCTGGAGCAGCTGAAGAGTCCTAAAGGTTCTGTTCACTGATTCTAAACTGCTACAGGCAACTGTTTGCTAAGCCACACCTGAACCCCCAAGAAGATGGACTCCACACTCATGGGTACCACGCAGGTAGGCCCCATGTCCCCTTCCCGCACCATCACAGAGTGAGCCACCATTGGCTCCATGCCTACCTGCGTCACGACAGGTGCTGCCTCTTTAGGGGGAAGAGCCCTGCACCCGGAGGAGAGCTCGGTGGGGTCTTTACCCTGCAGGGACTAGCTGTGTAACCTTGGGCTTGTCATCACTTTTCCAGGCTATGGTTTCCTTATCCACAAAATGGGAATAATAACTCTCCCTACGTCAACTGGTTGCCACGTGAAATGAGGTGCCAGAGACCACAGTGTCAGAGCAGGAGAAATAAAGATGGTGTTGGATGAAGAATGAACTGCCATTATATAAAAGGCTCCACACGGCAGAATGGTTAGCATGTGCCTGTGAGTCAGAAACCCTCAGTTCAAATCCAAACTCCACCTCATCTATCTGAGTGACTGCAGGCAAAGTGTTTAACCTCTCCAACCTCAGTGTCCTCAAATAGAAACAGGAGACAGTAAGGGTTCTACCTCCTACTGGGGCTGTGAGGATCAAACGAAATAATGTCCATAAAGCACTGGGCGCGATGCCTAGTGCATAGCAACAATAAACATTAATTACTACTTTTATCGCTGTAGTTGTTACCACCGTACAGATGTTTGGGCCCCACCTCCCTGATTTTGAGCACAGTCATTAGCATCACACAGTCTGGATCCAGGAGAACCCAGGCACTTTAGGGAAGGAGGATGTAGGTAGGAGCGAAGGGCAGAGCTGCTCTGACGACACGCGTGGGTGAGAAAGCACTAGGGCCCATCCTGTCACGGGTGGGAGACTGAACACTGGGATGCTGGGAAGGAGGCTGGGATCAGCAGGTGAGCTGGGAAAGGAGGCATCAGCTGCCCCCAGACCAGCCCCTAGACCTGAATGATGAGTACAAATTGGGGAACACAGGACACGGCCTATCAGCCATTGCCTCTGCCGGAATTTGAAGACACAGGTGGTTCTGACATTGCTTCCCTGGTCCCCGTCTAGTTAACAGAAAACAAAGAACCCCCCCAGAGCCAGGCACATCTGGGATGGGAGGCAAGAGAGCAGGAGACCAGGCAGGCCCAGCCGACTTTCTCCTGCCGACACTCAGCAGCGCAGTCCCCAGCTCCAGCCAGCAGCCATCCGGTCAGGGTGAAATCCAGAGGGGAGGAGGGGATGAGAAGGCGCCCCCCCACCACCACCGTCTGCTGACTTGTGGTGGGCAAGGCAGCCCCCTCTGAAGAACACATGCCGTGAGGCAGGGGTGGGAGTGTAATAGGGAAGAACAAATCTAACTCCATATTGGATCTGTTTCTTTTACTTTAACCTTTGTATTCTATTGCTTTCTCTGCAAGAATATTGCCTATAGCCTGAAATATACAGGATAGCCCATTCTCAAGGCTCTGAACTTTAAAGGTATAACACTTTTCCACTCACACAGAGATAAAAAGTTGCGGAACAGAGAATAACATTTGTCTTGTTGGAGGTTTACAGGACCATCACGACCTATAGACACCTATAAGGACAGCTGCAAGAAGAAAGGATTCTGACACCAAGAAGTCTGCAACAACCAACAACTTTTAGTATGTAAGAAGCCTGAATTCTAACTTGGGTAAGATGGTTCTTTGGGACACTAGTCCACCATCTTCTCAGTCGGCTGGCTTTCCAAATAAAGTCACTATTCCTTGTCCCAACAATTTGCCTCTCGATTTATTGACCTGTCTTGTGGTGAGCAGTACGAGCTTGGACGAGCTTGGACTCGCTAACAGGAGGAGGGCAGCAGCAGGCAGCCTTCTGGGGTCTTCCCGGTCCCACTCGATCAGGCCCCAGCCGTCTGCTTCTCCCAGCCCCCAGCTCAGCCAGCACCCACAGCGCCACAGCCCACCACGTGAAGCAAGTCGCAAACCACAGAGTGTTCTAAGCAACTAGTGCCAACCCCAGTTCCCCCTTCCTCCTACCAAGTTTGTGTTTGCTCTGCCATCCTTGGTTCTCAGACGTGAGATTTCAGGAGGAATTTCCGGCCTGAAGGGTTCGGGGACCCTCCAGACACCCTTTGGGGTCTTGGCCATCAGCCTCCCACATGGCTCTTGGAATTGCTCTTGATGGTTCCAGCATCCTCTGCTCCTTGGGACAAGCAAATGCCTCCTCCAGCCCCCAGGCCTGGAGCACTCCACAGCCAGCGGGCCCAAGCTCTGGGGGGAGTGCACACCCAAGGGTGAGTGTGAACATGCATCAGTGAGGTCCCCACACCCCGAAGAATCTCCCAGAAAGAGACATCATTAGTCATTCTTAAAAAATACTTACTAGGATCTACCATTTGCCAGGCACTGTGGTAAGAACTGGAGATACTACAAAAAGAAAGGCAGACAGGCACTGGGTTCTACCAGTGACCAAGGCTCTCTCCTTGCCCAGGCTCTTCTGAGCCCTCTTCCCAGCTAGGCTTCAGCCCTGGGCTCCATGTCCATCCTTGCAGAGTCTAGTTTTAGCAAGAATCCTGCTAAGCTGGTTTGGAGAGAATCCCCACCCTCGATATCTGATCACCCTGGGCTGTCTTCAGCAAGAATCCTATTAAGTCAGTGTAGTAAAAGTCCCCCCACCCTTGATATCACCTCTTAGTGATTTTCCATCGCCAACCCCTTCACCCTGCTCCTTGACTACAAATCCCTGTTGTGCTTGTATTCAGAATTAAGCCCAATCTCTCTCCCCTATTGCAATAGCCCTGAATAAAGTCTTCCTTACCACTTTAACAAGTGCCAGACCATTTTTTTTTTTTTTAACACCAACTTCGATGTATTCTCTTGTGTTAACTCTGAAAAAGCAACATCCTCTGGGAGCAGTAGCCTATTAAGCAAGACATTGATTTTTGCAAATGTAAGTGTGAACTCTTTAATCAAATTGAAGGTGGAATGTGTATAAAGGGAGGCAGAACTCCAAGCTCTGGGCCAGAACTTAAGTTGTTTCAAGTTGTTGGCGGTGAGTTGCTTCTTTTGGTTTGAGATCCGCGGGAGCAGAGGGTGAACTAACCGTACTCCTTGGTTCATGACACATCATCACCATGGGTCTGAGAAAGTCCCTCTCTTACTTTATTTACTCATCTATTCATTTCCTTTTCTCCCATTAGCCCTTTCCCTCCATCATAGGTGATTATTGGTTTATGTTTAATGTGTATCTTTCTCTTTGTTGTGTTCTTCCAAAATGTGCGTGTTTGTGTGCATATATTTTTAAAATAAATTTATTTATTTGGCTGCGTTGGGTCTTCATTGCTGCACACAGGCTTTCTCTAGTTGCGGTGAGTGAGGGCTACTCTTTGTTGTGGTGCACGAGCTTCTCACTGCGGTGGCTTCTCCTGTTGTGGAGCACGGGCTCTAGGCACACGGGCTCAGTAGTTGTGGCTTGTGGGCTCAGTAGTTGTGGCTTGCGGGCTCTGGAGCGCAGGCTCAGTGGTTGTGGCACATGGGCTTGCTCTTCAGCATGTGGGATCTTCCCGGACCAGGGCTCGAACCCATGTCCCCTGAATTGGCAGGCAGATTCTTAACCACTGCGCCACCAGGGAAGTCCAATGTGTGCATATATTTTATCAATAATTTACCTAACTGTATTTCATTCTCTTTCTTACCTTTTGCACTCAGCAGCGTAGCTACAGGTCTCCATAGGCGTAGCCACTACGGTTTGCCTACCAATGCTCCCAGTGAGAGACACCGATTTGACCTTTGCACATCAAATAATGCTCCAAAATCCCCATGCATGTTCCCTTAAGGATTGGTCTGGCAATTTTACTGAGATTTATACCTAGGAGTGGAACTGCTGGGCCATGTGGTTTATGTTTTTTCCTAATTTGAACTAAGTACTCCCCTACTACCCTCCTAAGTGGCTGTACTCCCCCAGCAGTGCTGAGGGCTCTGCATCCCACATCCCAGCCAACACTTGGCAGCATCCAGCTTTCCAGCTTTTGACGTCTAATAGGTTTTAAGGTTTGATCTTTCTGTTGTTTTAACTTGCATTTCTCCAGAAAGAGCCTCTCTCCATATAATGGAGAGCCTTTTAGATTTCTTTTTCTGTAAATTGCCGCCTTAGCTGCTTGGCCCATTTTTCTATGTGGTGGCTGCCATATTTCTTTTTGAGTTGCACTTGTTGCTGGTATGTTGTAGATGTGAATCCTCTTTCAGTTTTAGACATTTTGAATACTTTTTCTCATCTGTCACCTATTAATTAACTGTGGTATCCTTCATTGAGTGGAAATCCATTTCTTAAAGTTTTTTTTTAAGAAGTCCTTCCTTGCCCCTAAGACAGAAAGATAGACGCTTATGTTATTTTCCATTTTCTTTATGAGGTTATAGAACTCTAGTTAGTTCTTTCCTGTCCTCCAACACCAGTGACTTGGCTATAGTGAGTCAACTCAAGGGATCAGAATTACTTCAGTCACTGAATATTTAATGAGCACCTACTATGAGAGGCATTGTGCTTGGAGCTGCAGGTAGAAGATAGGACATGGTCCTTGGACTCAATGACAGGAGTGGAGTAAGAACACGTGACGTGATAGGAGATGAGAGAAGGCAGGAAAGGGCAACCCTAAGTTGAAGGAATGAAATTTCCACTTGCAAACTGCCTGGAAGAGACTTGTCTCAGTAGGCATATGTAAATCATATGCAGGTCAGATGAAAATGACTATGCAAATATTTGTATATCCCAAGAACAGCCCAGAGAGGAACATCCTTGGGGCTTTAGAATTCCTTTCCCAGTCTAATGTAAATTGGTACAGCCACTATGGAGAACAGTATGGAGATTCCTTAAAAAACTAAAAATAGGGCTTCCCTGGTGGTGCAGTGGTTAAGAATCTGCCTGCCAACGCAGGGGACACGGGTTCGAGCCCTGGTCCTGGTCCGGGAAGATCCCACATGCCACGAAGCAACTAAGTCAGTGCACCACAACTACTAAGCCTGCGCTCTAGAGCCTGTGAGCCAGAACTACTGAGCCCGTGTGCCACAACTACTAAAGCCCACGTGCCTAGAGCCCGTGCTCCGCAACAAGAGAAGCCACCGCAATGAGAAGCTCGCGTACCACAACAAAGAGTAGCCCCCGCTCGCCGCAACTAGAGGAAGCCCGCACACAACAACGAAGACCCAACACAAGCAAAAATTTAAAAAAAACCAAATAAATAAATTAAAAAAAAAAAAACTTTGTCAAGAAAAAAAATAACAACTAAAAATAGAGCCACCATATGATCCTGCAATCCCACTCCTGGGCACATATCCGGAGAAAACCATAATTTGAAAAGATATATGCACCCCAATGTTCATTGCAGCACTATTTACAACAGTTAAGACATGGAAGCAACCTAAATGTCCACTGACAGATGAATGGATAAAGAAGATGTGCTGTATATATATACAATGGAATATGACTCAGCCATAAAAAAGGAATGAAATATTGCCATTTGCAGCAATATGGATGGACCTAGAGATTATCATACTAAGTGAAGTAAGCCAAAGACAAATACCATATGATATTGCTTATATGTGGAATCTTAAAAAAAAAAATGATACAAGTGAACTTATATACAAAACAGAAACAGACCCACAGACACAGAAAACAAACTTATGGTTACCAAAGGGGAAAGGAGGTGGGAGGGATAAATTGGGAATTTGGGATTAACATATACACACCACTATATATAAAATAGATAACGAACAAGGATCTACTGTATAGCACGGGGAACTATACTCAATATTTTGTAATACCTATAAGGGAAAAGAATTTGAAAAAGAATATATACATATATATATGTATATATTGATATATAACTGAATCACTTTGCTGTACACCTGAAACTAACACAACATTCTAAATCAACTATACTTCAATTAAAAAAAAAAACAGAATTCTCTTCCCAATCTAGAAGGATTTGTACCAGGACTAGAATGTAAGGCTTTAACATTCAAGTCCTCAAAACCAAATGCGGAATCAATCATTAAGAAAAAATGGATCCAATGCACTCAACTCAGCCTCCATGGTGCACCTAATGGGCAGACTCCTTCCTTGTAAAGCCATTTTCTGGGAGTCACTTCCTCCAAACCCACACACGCCCACGAATGAGTTTGGTGAAGGAAGGCTGAGCCATAATTCTCTGTGGAAACCTACACGGGCTGCTATGACACTTCTGGTAGCAAATGCCCGCTGGAATGATCTCCTGCAGAGAGACTCTCCCACCACCAGGGGAATACCTAAACGTTTTGTTTATTAAGGTTTTTAAAGGAGCACCATCTGCTTTGAGAAGTCTCAAGAGCCAGGCGCTATAAATTTAATAACTGAAATACTTCAATGGAAGAACAGCAACTACAGTATCAAGTGAGAACGAAACCAAAATGCCCAGGCCATGCTCCTGCTGGCACTCCTTCCAAAGCAGGGGAGAAAGCGGGATGGATAACTTCACAGCAAGGGTGTGTCAACACCCCACCTCCCTACCCTCACTACCTGCACGCTTATATAAGGTAAACAGCCTGGGCTCACGGAAAGGGCACTTTCCTGCACGGGAGTCAGGAACTTGAGTTTGGGTCCTGGCTCTGCTCTTGACTGTGTGATGTGGGGCAATCTCTTTGCCCTCATGTGCCTCAGTTTCCTTGTGTGCCAAATCAGCTCATGGGAGCAGATCAGCATTTCTGAACGTGGGACAGGAATGGTAAGCATTTCAGCTTTCTTAGGGAAGTTGTCAAAACACAAAGGGGCATGGGCCCTGCCCTGGATCTGTTAAATCAAAACTGGAGGAGAGCATTGCCAGGGCCAGTTGAGACTACCTGACCATCGCTCCAGCTCTAATGTGCTGTGTGAGACTTGGAGAATGTTATCGCGTCACATCACCTGCAGCACCCTTCAGACCATAAAAGCCCAGCACATTAGCCTTCTCAGGAACTACAGACAGTCCTCAGGTTTATCACTAAGTCTTTAACTCTTACCTGTAGATACCATTCCATGGTGTAGGGAGAATGGGAAAAAAGCTATAAATCTCTTTGCAAATACAAACATCTTTAACATAGTAACCCTAATTGGAAACATAGCCTTGATCTCAAAAGTGAGTCCTGGCACGTACCACATATGCAAAGAATATATGCAAAGGATCCCATTGGGTTATGAGTGGGATTTCAGGATGCAATGCTCTGTGAGAGGAGACACCGTTTTGTTCATCACTCCTGTGAGACAATAGAAAATAGATATATTGTTCTCTGCCCCTGTTCTTGGCACAGGTTCCTAAAACTGTTACAAATTCCTAAGGGAGTAGGAACATCTTTCATCCTATTGAGGCAACTCTGGGTGGTCTCCTGGATGGCGGCTGGTCACCAGAAAGACCAAGTCATGATTAGACTGAAAGTTTGGAACTTTCAGCTCCCCATTCTCCAGAGAGGGGTGAGGGGCTGGAAATGAGTAAATGATTGATGATGCCCATAAGAGGAAGCTTCCATAAGATCCCAAGAGTATAGGGTTTGGAGAGCTCACAGGTTCGTGAAGACATCCACGCTGGGAGGATGATGCACCCCAACTCCATGAGGACAGAAGTGCCTGTGCTCAGGACCCTCCCAGACCTCGCCTTATGTATCTCTTCATCTCGCTGTTCATCTGTATCCTTTATCATATCCTTTAATAACCTGGTAAACGTAAGAAGTGTTTCCCTGAGTTCTGTGAGCCGCTGAGGCAAATTAATCGAAACTGAGGAGGGGGTCGTGGGAACCTCCAGTTTGTAGCCAGAAGTTGCATGGAAAGTGGGGACCTACCACTTACAGTTGATATCTGAAATGGGCAGCCGTCTTGTGGGACTGAGCCCTTCAACTGTGGGATCTGACACTATCTCCATGCAGACGGTGTTAGAATTGAGTTCAATTGTAGGACACCCAGCTGATTTCTCGGTGTGGGGAAAAAACCTCCACACACTTGGTGACCAGAAGTGAAGCAGTAAAGGAAACACAACAGAAAGGGAAAACCCTCAGTTTTTCCTTATATGGCTGCATCCTCAGCTCTTGGATCAGGACCAGGCAGACAGTAGTTACTCAATAAATATCTATTAAAAAGATGAATGGGGCTTCCCTGGTGGCGCAGTGGTTGAGAGTCCGCCTGCCGATGCAGGGCATACTGGTTCGTGCCCCGGTCTGGGAAGATCCCACATGCCGCGGAGCAGCTGGGCCCGTGAGCCATGGCCGCTGAGCCTGCGCGTCCGGAGCCTGTGCTTCGCAACGGGAGAGGCCACAACAATGAGAGGCCCACGTACCGCAAAAAAAAAAAGATGAATGAACGAGTTTGCCCATCTTTGTATCCTTGGCCCAGTGTTTGCAATAAACATTAAATGAGTGCATGAACAAGCATGGAACATTTTAAACTTCTCAAAATATCTGTATAAATATTTCATTAGTTGATCACACCACCCACCCAATGCTTCTTGCAGACAAAGTGGGGGCCGTCTTTCTCCTACCCCACGCTAGTCTTCCTAGGTGGATTTGTTTGTGCTTAAGGACAAATTATCTCCGCACCAAAGATGGAGCCCTGGGGGACTCAAGCATTCAGGAGGGTAGTTTCCTGAGGGCAGTCACATGTCCATCCATCATGAGGCAGGTCCCAGGATTCAAAACCTCCATCCAGATCGTTCTCCTCCAGACCCCCTAAGTGATTAACTGAATTTACC